>NW_028227328.1:493779-533031 GCF_978045245.1 Mus caroli | reverse complement strand
CCCTAGCCCTGCCTTGCCAAGCCCTGCCTAGCCCTGCCTTGCAAAGCCCTGCCTAGCCCTGCCTTGCCAAGCCCTGCCTAGCCTAGCCCTTCCCTGCATATCCCTGCCTAGCCCAGCCCTTCCCTGCCTAGCCTAGCCCTGCCTTCCTGACCCTGTTTTTAACCAGGCTGGCGTCGAACTCAGAAACTGACTGCCTCTGCCTCCAGAGTGCTGTTTCTCAGCTGTGAAACCCTAATTAAGACATGTAGTCAGTCCTAGGTCAGCCATAGCTACAGAGTGAGGCATTATCTAAAACAAAACAAAACAAAAAATAGAAATAATAAAATAAATAAATTAAGCAACCACATGATATCTTTTCTTTCTTTAGATGATACTCAGAGCTTGAAGCGGTTCACCCATGAGACCTCAGCTCTGGACATTGAGACTGTTTTCCTAACAAGTATTATGGCTGAACCTGAGGGGTTTTACTGCTGAGTTGTACCCCCCACTTTAAAAAAAAGTTGTTTTCAAAGGCTGCAGAATCTTAGCACTGTTGCTTGTTACAGTTGAGTCAGAGCCCTGAACGTTCAGTGGTAGTTAAAGGCACTGAGATGGGCTTCCTTGAACTCAGTGATTTGCCTGTATTGTTGGGATGAAACCGTCCCATTTTCCCAGGCAGGCTTCACATCCAATACACAACCAAGGATGATCTCAACCCCTCCACCCTTTAATATGTATTAATAATTTCACTTGTTTATATTTCAAATGTTATCCCCCTCCTGCTCTCCCCTCCCTGATGCCCAACTTTTCCCCCTCCCCACCCAGCCACTCCCATCTAATCCCTCTAATATCCCCCTTCTCTGGGGTATCAAGCCTCAATAGGACCAAGTGCCACCCCTCCCACTGATGCCAGACAAGTTAGTTCTCTGCTACATAAGTATTTTTAGTCATGAACCCGCCCATGTATACTCCTTTAGTTGGTAGATTACTCCCTGGGAACTCTGAGGGGTCTGGTTAATTGATACTCTTGTTCGTCCTGTGGGGTTGCCATCCCCTTCAGCTCCTTCAGCCCTTCCCCTAATTTTTCCATTGGGGTCCCCACACTCAGTCCAATAGTTTCTGTGAATTTCTCCATCTGTCTTAGTCAGTTGCTGACAGAGGCTCTCAGAGGATACACAGACATACAAGGCTCCTGTCTGTAAGCACACCTTGGCATCAGCAGTAGTGTTGGGGTTTTGTGTCTGTGGGTAGAATACAGTGCTATAGTCTCTGGATGGCCTTTCCTTCAGTCTCTGCTCCATTTTTGTCCCTAAATTTCCTTTAGACAGAGACAATTTTTGGTATTTATTTAAAATGGGTGGGTGTCCCCATCCCTCAACTGAGTCCCATGTCCATCTCCTGGATGTAGTCCCTTCAGGCTCCATCTCCCCTGTATTTCAGCTGTTGTTATGCCATTGAGTTCTGGGAACCTCTTGAATTCCTGGCATCTGGGAATTTCTAGTGCATCTCCTAGTTCCCCAAACCCCGCTGCTACTTATTCCTATTCATTCTCCTGGCCCTCTAGACGTCTCTCCTGTCTCTTCCCATACCTGACCCTGTCCTTCCTTCTTTCTTCCCCTTCCTTTCTCTCTCCCACCCTGATACCCCCCCCTTCCTCTACCTGCCATGATTATTTTGTTACCTCTTCTAAGTAGGTTTGAATAACCGACACTTTGGTCTCACTTCTTGTAAAACTTCATTTGACTTTTAGTTGTCGCATGGGTGTTTTGAGCTTTTGGGCTAAAATCCACTTATCGGTGAGTACATACCATGCAAGGCCTTTTGGATTTGGGTTACCTCACTCAAGAAAATATTTTCTAGTTCCATCCATGTGCCTACAACGTTTATGATGCGATCATTTTTTAATATCTGAGTAGTATTCCATTGTGTAAATGTACCACAGTTTCTGTAACAATTCTTCCATAGAGGGACATCTGGGTTGTTTCTAGCTCATGGTTATTAAAAATTAGGGTTCAGTGAACACATTGGTGCACGTATTTTTGTTCTGTATTGAAGCATCTTTAGAGTATATGACAACACACTGGAACATGTGAAACGACAGTGGAGAATGTGACACCACACTGGAGCATTGTGACACCACAGTGAAGAAATGTGACACCACAAAGGAGTAGGGTGACAGCACCGTGGAGCACTGTGACAACAAAGAGGAGCACTGTGACACCACAGAGGAGCACAACGACACCACAGTGGAGGAGTGTGACAACAGAGTAGAGCAGTGCAACATCAGAGTGGAACACTCTGACATCACTGTAAAGCATTGTAAAGCACTGTGACACCACTGTGGAGCTCTGTGACAGCAGAGTGGAGTACTGTGACCCAAGAGTGGAGCACTGTGACACTACAGTGAAGCACTGTGACAGCACAGTGGACCACTGTGACAGCACAGTGGACCACTGTGACAGCACAGTGGACCACTGTGGCATCAGAGTGAAGCATTGTGACATGACAGTTGAGCACTGTGACACGACAGTGTAGCAGTGTGACAGTGAGGGGAGCACACTTACATCACTGTGGAGAACTGTGTCAGAAAGGTGGAACACTGTGACACAATAGTGTAGCAGTGTGACACCACAGTGGAGCACTGTGACAACACAGAGCAGCACGGTGACAGTAGAGTAGAGCACTGTGACATGACAGTGGAGCACTGTGATACCACAGTAGAGCACTGATAAACCACAGTGAGCACTGTGACACAACAGTGGACCACTGTGATACCACAGTGCAGCACTGTCTCCCCACAGTGAACCACAATAAAACTACAGTGGAAAACTCTGACAACACAGTGGAGCATGTGACACCACAGTGGAGCATTGTGACACCAGAGAGGAGAACTGTGATACCACAGTGGCGTACTGTGACACCAAAGTGGAGCATTGTGACAACGAAGTGGAGCACTGTGACACCAAAGTGGAGCACTGTGAGATCACATTATAGCAGGGTGACAAAAGCGTAGAGAAGCGGGACATCACAGTGGAGCATTGTAAAACCACAGTTGAACACAGTGACAGAGAAACCCTAAAAAACGTGAAACATAAAAATTAACTGTAGGAACTGTAATATGGAAAGAAAAAGTGAAAATTATCAAATATGAGAAAATGACACTGTAGACCTTGAATATGGCGATAAACCCTGAAAAACGTCAAAAATTAAAAACTCACAATGTAGGACGTGGAATATTGTGAGAAACCCTGAAAAACAGTGGAAATTTAAAAACTTACACTCTACGACCAGGTATATGGCGACAAATACTGAAAAATGTGAAAAATGATAAACTCAAACGGTAGGAACAGAAATATGACGAGAAACCCTGAAAAACGTGGAAATTTAAAAACAAACAGTGTAGGACCTGGAATATGGCAAGAAACAATGAAAAAAAAAAACGTGGAAAATGAGAAACTCACGCTGTAGGAACTGGAATATGGGAAGAAACCCGGAAAAAGGTGGAAAATGAGACAACCACACTGTAGGACCTGGAATGTGTCTAGAAACCCAGAAAGAGGGGAAAAATGAGAAAATCATAATGCAGTACCCGGAATATCGCAAGAAACCCTGAAAAACGTGAAAAATTAAAAACTTACCCTGTAAGATGGAACTTACCTGGAATATGGCAAGAAAACGGAAATTCATTGAAAATGAGAAAATCACACTGTAGGACCTGGAATATGGAGAGAAATCTTGAAAAACGTAGAAATTAAAAACTCACACTGTAGGACCTGGAATATGGCGAGAAAACCTGAAGAACGTGGAAAATAAAAATATAATAGTGTAGGACCAGGGACATGGCAAGAAAATATGGTGGCTCACAACCATCCATAACGAGATCTGGCTCCCCATTCTGGAGTGTCTGAGGACAGCTACAGTGTACTTACATATAATAAATAAATAAATCTTTAAAAAAAAAAGAAAATGAGAAAATAACACTGCAGGACCTGGTATAAGGCTAGAAACACTGAAAAATGAGAAACTCAAACTATAGGACTTGGAATATGTTGAGAAACCTTGACAAACATGGAAAATTGAAAACTTACACTATAGGACTCGGAATATGGCAAGAAATCCTGAAAATCATGAACAATGAGAAAATCAAACTGTAGAAACTGGAATATGGCAAGAAACCCTGAAACACGTGGAAAATTAAAAACTCACACTGTAGGTCCTGGAATATGGCGAGAAACTCTAAAAAACATGGAAAATGGAAATTAAAACTGTAGGAACTGGGATATGGTGAAAAACTCTGAAAAATGTGGAAAATTAAAAATTAAACCTGTAGGACATGGAATATGGCGAGAAAACCTGAAAAACGTGGAAAATGAGAAAATGACACTGTAGGACTTGGAATATAGTAAGAAAATCTTTAAAAAGTGGAAAATTAAAAAAAAACTAACAGTGTAGAACCTAAAATATGACAAGAGAACTTCAAAATCCTGAAAAATGAGAAAATCAAACTCTAGGACGTGGAATATGGCAGGAAAACCTGAAAAAAATTGAAAATAAAAAACTCACACCGAATAACCTGCAAAGTATGAAATATGAGAAAATCACACTGTAGGACCTGGAATATGGAGAGAAACACTGAAAGACTTGGAAAATGAGAAACCCAAACTGTAGGACCTGGAATATGCTGAGAAACCCTGAAAAACGTGGAAAATTATAAACTCACACAGTTGAATCTGGAATATGTTGAGAAAACCTGAAAAAGGTGGAAAATAAGAAACTCACTCTGTAGGACCTGGAATATGGCAAGAAACCCAGAAAAAAGTGGAAAATGAGAAAATAACACTGCAGGACCTGGTATAAGGCTAGAAACACCGAAAAATGAGAAACTCAAACTATAGGACTTGGAATATGTCGAGAAACCTTGACAAACATGGGAAATTGAAAACTTATACTATAGGACTGGGAATATGTCAAGAAAACCTGAAAAGTCACAGAAAATGTGAAAATCACACTGTAGAATCTGGAATAAGGCAAGAAACCCTGAAACACGTGGACAATTAAAAACTCACACTCTAGGACTTGGAATATGGTGAGAAGAACTGAAAAATGTGAAAAATGAGAAACTCAAACTATAAGAACTGGAATATGGAAAGAAAACCTTAAAATTGTGGAAAATGAGAGAATCACACTGTAGGACCTGGAATATGGTGAGAAATCCTGAAAAACGCGGAAAATTAAAAACTCACACTCTAGGACCTGGAATATGGCAAGATAGCCTATAAAACGTGGAAAACGAGAAACTCACACTGGAGGACCAGGAATGTGGCAAGAAACCCAGAAAGAGGTGGAAAATGACAAAATCACACTGCAGGACTTAGAATATGAGGAGAAAACCTGAAAAAATCTGATAATTAAAAAACCTAAAAATAATGAAAAATGAGAAAATCACACTGCAGTACCTAGAATATGGCAAGAACCCCTGAATAATGTGAACAAAAAGAAACTCAAATGGTAGGATATGGAATATGGCAAGAAACACAGAAAACCGTGGAAAATTAAAAACTCACACTGAGGGCTGGTGAGATGGCTCAGTGGGTAAGAGCACCCAACTGCTCTTCCAAAGGTCCAGAGTTCAAAACCCAGCAACCACATGGTGGCTCACAATCATCCATAAAGAGATCTGGCGCCCTCTTCTGGAGTGTCTGAAGACAGCTACAGTGTACTTGCATATAATAAATTTAAAAAAAAAAACTCACACTGAAGGACCTGGGATATGGCGAGAAAACCTGAAAATCATGAAAAATGATAAAATCTCACTGTAGGACCTAGAATATGGCAAGAAACACTGAAAAACGTGGAAAATAAGAAATTCAAACTGCAGGACCTGGAATATGGCGAGAAACCCTGAAAAACGTGGAATATTAAAAATTAACATTGTAGGAACAGGAATATGGAGAGAAAACCTGAAAAACGTGGAAAATGAGAAACTCACATTGTAGGACATGGTTTATGGCAAGAAACCCTGAAAACTTTGGAAAATTAAAACTCACACTCTAGGATCTGGAATATGGCAAGAAAACCTGAAAATCATGAAAAATGAGAAAATCACACTGTAGGATATGGAATATGGAAAGAAACAATGAAAAACATGGAAAATGAGAAATTCAAACTGCAGAACCTGGAATATGCTGAAAAGACCTGAAAAACGTGGAAAATGAGGAACTCAAACTGCAGGACCTATAATAAGGCGAAAACTCTGAAAAACGTTGAAAATGAGAAACTCACACTATAGGACCTGGAATATGGAAAGAAACCCTGAAAAACATGGAAAATAAAAAACTCACACTGTAGGATCTGGAATATGGGAAGAAAACTGAAAATCATGAAAAATGAGTAAATCATACTGTAGGATCTGGAATAGGAAGACAACCATGAAAAACGTGGAAAATTAAAAACTCGCACTGTAGGACATGGAATATGGCATGAAACCCTGAAAAAGTTGGAAATTTAAAAACTCACACTCTAGGACTTTGAATATGACAAGAAACTCTAAAAAATGTGGAAAATTAAAATCGAACAGTGAATGACCTGGAATATGGCAAGAAACCCTGAAAAACGTGGAAAATGAGAAACTCACACTCTAGGACCTGGAAAATGGAGAGAAACCCAGAAAAAGGTGGAAAATGAGAAAATCACACTGATGGACCTGGAATGTGTCTAGAAACCCAGAAAGAGGGGAAAAATGAGAAGTCATACTGAAGTACCTAGAATATCGCAAGAAACCCCGAAAAATGTGGAAAATTAAAAACTTACCCTGTAGGACCAGGAATAGGGCAAGAAAACCTGAAAATCGTTGAAAAGGAAAAATCACACTGTAGGACCTGGAATATGGCGAGTAACTATAAAAACGTGGATAATTAAAAAATCACACTGAAGGTCTGGAATATAGCAAGAAATCCAGAAAAATGTGGAAAATGAGAAAATCACACTGTAGGACCTGGAATATGGTGAGAAAACTTGAATAAGTCGAAAAATGAGAAAATCACACTGTAGAACCTGGAAAATGTTGAGAAACCCTGAAGAAGTCGAAAAATGAGAAAATCATATCTAGTACCTGGAATATGGTGAGAAACCCTGTATAGTCGAATAATGAGAAAATCACATTGTAGGACCTGGAATATGGTGAGAAACACTGAAAAACTCAAAAAATGAGAAAATCATACTGTAGTGCCTGGAATATGGCGATAAACCCTGAAAAATGCCGAAAATTAAGGTCTCATACTGAAGGACTTGGAATATGGCGAGAGACCAAAAAAAAAAAAAAAAAAAAAAAACGTGGATAATTAAAAAATCACACTAAAGGAATGGAATATGGCAAGAAATCCTGAAAAATGTGGAAAATGAGAAAATCACAGTGTAGGACCTAGAATATGGTGAGAAACCCTGGAAAAGTCGAAAAATGAATAAATCAAACTGTAGGTCCGAGAATATGGTGAGAAACCCTGAAAAACGTGGATAATTAATTATTCAAACAGGGGGCTGGAATATGGCAAGAAATCCAGAAAAATGTGGAAAATGAGAAAATCGCACTGAAGGACCTGGAATATGGCGAGAAACCCTGAAAAATGTGGATAATTAAAAATCACATTGAAGGCCTGGAATATGGCAAGAAATCCTGAAAAATGTGGAAAATGAGAAAATCAGATAGTAGGACCTGGAATATGGAAGAAACCCCTAAAAAGTCTAAAAATGAGAAAATCACACTTTAGGACCTGGAATATGGTGAGAAACCCTGTATAGTCGAATAATGAGAAAATCACACTGTAGGACCTGGAATATGGTGAGAAACCCTGAAAAACTCGAAAAATAAGAAAATCACACTATAGGACCTGGAATCTGGTGAGAAATCCTGAAAACGTCGACAAATGAGAAAATCGTACTGTAGTACCTAGAATATGGCGATTAACCATGAAAAATGTCGAAAATTAAAAACTCACACTGAAGGAACTGGAATATGGCAAGAAACAGTGAAAATCTTGGAAAATTAAAAACTCACACTGAAGAACCTGGAATAGGGTGAGAAATCCTGAAAAATAGGGAAAATGAGAAAAGAACACTGTAGGATTTGGAATAGGGTAAGAAACCCTGTATAGTCGAATAAAGAGAAAATCACACTGTAGTACCTGGAATATGGCGAGAAACTCTGAAAAACATGGATAATTAAAAACTCACACTGAAGAACTGGAATATGGCGAGAAATCCTGAAAAATGTGGAAAATGAGAAAATCACACTGTAGGACCTGGAATATGGTGATAAACCTTGAAAAAGTCGAAAAATGAGAAAATCACAATGTAGGACCTGAAATATGGTGACAAACCATGAAAGGATCTAAAAAAGAGAAAATCATAATGTAATACCTAGAATATGGCGATATAAACACTGAAAAATCTCGATTATGGCGAGAAACCATGAAAAACGTGGAAAATTAAAAATTCACACTGTATTACCCATAATATGGCGAGAAATACTGAAAAATCATGGAAACTTAAAAATTCACAATGAAGGACCTGGAATACGGCAAGAAAACCTGAAAAAGGTGGAAATGAGAAAATCACACTGTACGACCCAGAATATGACTAAAACACCTGAAAAACGTGGAAAATTAAAAATTCACACTGAGGACCCCGAATATGGCAAGAAAACCTGAAAAACGAGGAAAATTAAAAACTCACACTGAAGGACCCAGAATATGGCGAGAAAACCTGAAAAAAGTAGAAAATTAAAAACTCACACAGAAGGACCCCAAATATGGGGAGAAAACCTGAAAAAGTGGCAAATGAGAAAATCACACTGAAGGACCCAAAATATGCCGAGAAACCCTGAAAAACGTGAAAATTAAAAATTCACACTGTATTACGCAGAATATGGCGAGAAATACTGAAAAACATGGAAAATTAAAAATTCACACTGAAGAACTGGAATATGGCGAGAAATCCTGAAAAATGTGGAAAATGAGAAAATCACACTGTAGGACAGTGGAATATGGTGATAAAACTTGAAAAAGTCGAAAAATATGAAAATCAAACTGTAGGACTTGAAATATGGTGACAAAGCATGAAAGGATCAAAAAATGAGAAAATCATACTGTAATACCTAGAATATGGCTATAAAAACACTGGAAAACTTCGATTATGGCGAGAAACCATGAAAAAAGTGGAAAATTAAAAATTCACACTGTATTACCCATAATATGGCGAGAAATACTGAAAAACATGGAAAATTAAAAATTCACACTAAAGGACCTGGAATACGGCAAGAAAACCTGAAAAAGGTGGAAATGAGAAAATCACACTGTAAGACCCAGAATATGACGAAAAAACCTGAAAAACGAGGAAAATTAAAAACTCACACTGAAGGACCCAGAATATGGTGAGAAAACCTGAAAAAAGTAGAAAATTAAAAACTCACACAGAAGGACCCCAAATATGGGGAGAAAACCTGAAAAAGTGGAAAATGAGAAAATCACACTGAAGGACCCAGAATATGCTGAGAAACCCTGAAAAACGTGAAATTAAAAATTCACACTGTCGGACACAGAATATGGCGAGATTCCATGAAAAAAAGTGGAAAATTAAAAAATTCACACTGTATTACGCAGAATATGGCGAGAAATACTGAAAAACATGGAAAATTAAAAATTCAAACTGAAGAATTGGAATATGGCGAGAAATCCTGAAAAATGTGGAAAATGAGAAAATCACACTGTAGGACCTGGAATATGATGATAAAACTTGAAAAAGTCGAAAAATGTGAAATTCACACTGTAGGACCTGAATTATGGTGACAAAGCATGAAATGATCAAAAAATGAGAAAATCATACTGTAATACCTAGAATATGGCAATAAAAACACTGAAAAATCTTGATTATGGCAAGAATCCATGAAAAAAGTGGAAAATTAAAAAATCACACTGTATTACGCAGAATATTGGGAGAAATACTGAAAAACGTGGTAAATTAAACCTAAAAACGTGGAAATGAGAAAATCATACTGTAGGACCCAGAATATGACTAAAAATCATGGAAACGTAGAAAATTAAAAATTCACACCGAAGAACCTGGAATATGGCGAGAAAATCTGAAAAACGAGGAAAATTAAAAACTCACACTGAAGTGAAAGAGGAAAATTACTGACCACCAGAACTCTCACCCCAGAGTACATTCTGAACTCTCACACCAGAGTCAGACCCCCTCTCAAATGAAAACTGTTCCGGGGACATTTCTGAGATAAGGGTTTCCTGGAACGAACCCAGTCCAACCCCTCCCAACTAAGGACTGTGCCAGGGACATTTTTGAGATAAGGGTGTGAGTAAAAACCTCAGTTCTAATGAATCAAGTACATGGCCAAAGTGTGGGACGCGGTTACAAAAGCACTTTGGAAAAACCCTTGGTTGAATCACTTAGTGACGTAAAACCTGTATTTTCCCTGCCCTGCTCCCCCCCTTGCCCTCCTCTTATAAAAGCCTGTGAAAATTTGGGCTAATCGCCGGATCTCCTCTGCACCTTGCAGGCTGCATGAGGTCCGACCCCAGATATCTGGTATATGTGCTTTTTGTTTGTTTTGTTTGCTTCCTTGTCGTTGCTGTATTAAATCTTGCTCTATACATCTTAAGTACCGGTCTCAGTGTCTTCTTGGGTGCGCGGCTGACCCGAGGCTTGAGTAAGTGCCTCCCTTTGGGAGTTTTGGAGTCTTTCAGAAGGACCCAGAATATGGCGAGAAAACCTGAAAAAAGTAGAAAATTAAAGATACATGCTGTAGGACCCAGAATATGGCGAGAAACCCTGAAAAAAGTAGAAAATTAAAAACTCACACTGAAGGACCCCAAATATATTGAGAAAACCTGAAAAAGGTGGAAAATGAGAAAATCACTGTAGGACATAGTAATGCGAAAAAAATTGAAAAAAGTGGAAAATGTGAAAATCACAAAATATGACCCAGAATATGCCGAGAAACCCTGAAAAACTTGGAAAATTAAAAATATATTCTTAGGACCCAGAATATGGCGAGAAACCCTGAAAACAGTAGAAAATTAAAAACTCATACTGAAGGACCCCAAATATAGCGAGAAAACCAGAAAAAGGTGGAAAATGAGAAAATCATACTGTAGGACACAGTAATGCGAAAATAACTGAAAAAAGTGGAAAATGAGAAAATCACACTGTAGGACCCAGAATATGCTGAGAAACACAGAAAAACTTGGAAATTTAAAAATATACTCTGTAGGACCCAGAATATGGCGAGAAACCCTGAAAAAAGTAGAAAATTAAGAACTCACACTGAAGGTCCCCGAATATGGCGAGAAAACCTGAAAAAGGTGGAAAATGAGAAAATCACACTGAAGGACCCAGAATAATGGAAAAACTTGAAAATCTTGGAAAATGAGAAAATCACACTGCAGGACACAGAATATTCCGAGAAACCCTGAAAATCGTGAAATTTAAAAATTCACACTATGGGACCCAGAATATGGCCCTGCCTTGCCTAGCCTAGCCTAGGCCTGCCTAGGCCAGCCCTCCATAGCCCTGCCTAGCCCAGCCCTCCCTAGCCCTGCCTTTCCAAGCCCTGCCTAGACCAGCCCTTCCCTGCCTAGCCCTGCCCTGCCTAGCCCAGCCCTTCCCTGCCTAGCCTAGTCTAGCCTAGCCTAGCCCTGCCCTGCCCTGCCCTGCCTAGCCCCGGCTAACCTAGCCCTGCCCTGCCTAGCCTAGCCCTGCCTGCCTGACCCTGTTTTTAACCAGGCTGGCCTCGAACTCAGAAACTGACTGCCTCTGCCTCCAGAGTGCTCTCATTAAGAGCTCGAGCCACCACTGACTGTTGGGTTTTCTAAGTCTTACATTGGTATGGTGTCTGTTTCTCAGCTGTGAAACCCTAATTAAGACATGTAGTCAGTCCTAGGTCAGCCATAGCTACAGAGTGAGGCATTATCTAAAACAAAACAAACAAAACGAAAAATAGAAATAATAAAATAAATAAATTAAGTAACCACATGATATCTTTTCTTTCTTTAGATGATACTCAGAGCTTGAAGCAGTTCACCCATGAGACCTCAGCTCTGAACTTTGAGGCTGTTTCCCTAACAAGTATTAGGGCTGAACCTGAGGGGTTCTACTGCTGAGTTGTGTCCCCCACTTTAAAAAAAAGTTGTTTTCAAAGCTGCAGGTTCTTAGCACTGTTGCTTGTTACAGTTGAGTCACAGCCCTGAACTTTCAGTGGTAGTTAAAGGCACTGAGACTGGCTTCCTATAGACATAAAAGGCCAAGTCTTTGTTATTAAAAAGTTAATCTGGATTCCCCCACCCCCTGGCATCCTAAGAATTCCTAGAAAGGAAGACAGGGACCTGGGCAGAAGGGTGCAAGGCTACTGGTGTTTGTAAGTGGTAACAGAAGGCTTTCTCTTGTTGGTACCCTACCCCAAGTTACACTGTCACTTCTTTTTCCTTGTTTTTGTTTTGTCGGTTTGTATTCTCTACACAGCACCTTTCCCTTCCTAACCTTGGTGGTCCTGAACCTTACTGTCCTTGAACTCAGTGATTTGCCTGTCTTGCTGGGATGAAACTGTGAGCTACCATCCAGAAGGAAGCACCATGCTGAGGTTAGATTGGGGTCTCTTCCAGTTTCCTCTATGAACATGCATATGGCAGGCCTGGTCTTTCTTTTTTTTCTTTTCCTTTTCTTTTAAAAGATTGATTTATTTATTATATTTAAATATGCTGTAGCTATCTTCAGACACTCCAGAAGAGGGTGTCAGATTCTGAAGAATCTAAATCATTCTTATTGTCTACATATGATGTATATAAACACAGCCTCACATATACTCAAAAAAAAAATAGTGAAAGATGGGGCTACAGAAAGAGCTCAACAATTAAGAGCATTGTCTCCTCTTCCAGAGAACCTGGGCTCAATTACCAGTATATATATGGTGGCCCATCTCCAGTTCCAGGGGATCTAATACTCTGTTCTGGAGTCTGTGGGCACAGCATACACATTCAAAACACCCTTAAACTAAAAATAAAATAGATCATTGAGAGAGAGGAGAGAGAGAGGGTGAGAGAGATGGGAGGTAATCATACCTCCTGACGAGTTTGAAGACCTGAGCTTCATCACTTACACAAATAAATAAATGCAAAATATTTTCTATAAATAAACTCTGCCATTTACCTTTAAAAATTCCTAGAAAACAAGTTCTATGAGCAACAGTTATATTTACTATATCTAAAGGACAGTCATGAGCATATTCTCTAAATAGAAAAAGGTCTGTTAGTCTTAGAAATGGAAAAGACAAACCAAGGAAGGTTTGCAATTACATAATGAGGCAGCTCAGCCCAGCTCTTAGGTTGGAAATAAGACTGGAGAATAGGATACACCTGAAGACAGACAGCCATTGCTTTTTGTTTTGGAGGCTGAAAGGATACACCTGAAGACAGCCCTTGCTGTGTGTGCTTGATGGTAATCTGGTAATTTTTTTTTCTTAATTTTTAAAAACTTTTTATCTTCTTTCTTTCTTTCTTTCTTTCTTTCTTTCTTTCTTTCTTTCTTTCTTTCTCACTTTCTTTCTTTCAATTATTATTTTTTTCTCAGAACGGTTTTCTCTGTGCAGCCCTGACTGACTTGGAACTTCCTCTGTAAGCCAGGGTGACCTTGAATGCAGAAATCTGCCTGAGGCTAAAGGTGTGTTCCACAATTGCCTCAGCTCTACTCTAATTCTGTGTTTGTATGTATGTATATATGTATGAATAGAAGTAATATTAATCCATTAATATCTCTTTTTCCTAAAATTCATGTCATTCCTCCTTATCTTTCTTTCTCACACCCTTTTTGTGTGCATGTGTGTGATAGTCTAGGGTACACAGATTAAAGAAATCATATTTCTGACGGATTCTTAGAAATAAACAAGGAAGCCGGGTGTGGTGGAGCACCCCTTTAATCCCAGCACTTGGCAGGCAGAGGCCGGCAGATTTCTGCATTCCAGGCCATCCTGGTCTACAGAGTGAGTTCCAAGACACCCAGGGCTACACAAAGAAACACTGTCTTGAACGCCCCTCTCTCCTAAAAATAATAAAGAAGTAATAGACAAAAAGCAAGAGAAAAACATGTGGCCATGGCTGCTGGTGGCTTTTCAGTGACTCCTCACCCTTCTGCACTGGATTCAGTTAAGTTCTATTCCACTAGTAGCTGGGAAAAAAGGGGAAGAAACAGAAGCAACCTGGAACAATAGGTCTCGTGACGGCCAGCCACCTCCATCTTGAGAAGGGTGGTCAGTCAGCAGACAAGATGGCTGCCATCCACATGTCGCCTTTCAGCATGGTGAGGTCAATGTGCCAATGTTCAACCGAGTGACAGAACAAGGAAGTAGACATGCAGACAACAGACATGCAGGCACACCACCTCGCTTCCCTTCTGTTGTTTGGTAAAAGACACACAATTTTTATTATTTACAGTAAGCCTTGAAAAGCACTCTGACAGCATCGCTGATATCTATCTTCTATGTGATTAGAATTTCCTTTTTTTTTAAATTAATTCTCAGGAGTTGCATGGTGACTTGTCCTAGGTTATGGTGCCCTCTTCTGGCATGTAGTCATATAGGCAGCAGATAGAGCACACACACACACACACACACTTACATTGAGAACTAATAGTTATAATAACAACAAACAAACAAGCAAGCAAGCAAGCAAAAAAAACAAACAAACAGATATATAAATAAGAGGGAAAAAGAGATTCTGGCTTCTGCCAGGCTGTGTGGGTGGCAAAGGCAGGCAGGCAGAGAGGACCTCTGTGAGTTTGAGGCTACCCAAGCCTACACTGATAGTTCCAGAACAGACTGCCTGGGCCAAACCAAGAGAAATCCTACCTCGAGGCAAAAGAAAACAAAAGCAGAGAAGGTTCTGGCTTTTATTTTACTGATCTGTCTGTCTGTCTTTCTTTCACCAGGCTGGCCTCGAACTCAGAAACTGACTGCCTCTGCCTCCCGAGTGCTCTCATTAAGAGCTTGAGCCACCCCTGAATGTCGGGTTTTCTAAGTCTTACCTTGCTCTTGGTGTCTGTTCTCAGCTGTGAAACCCTAATTAACACATGTAGTCAGTCCTGGGTCATCCAGAGCTACAGACTGAGGCCTTATCTAAAACCAAATAAAACAAAACAAAACAACAAATAGAAATAATAAAATACATAAATTAGGCAACCACATCATATCTTTTCTCTTTCTAGATGGTACTCAAAAATTACAGCAGTTTGCCTGTGAGACCTTTGCTCTGGACACTGAGGCTGTTTCCCTACCAAGTAATAGGGCTGAACTTGAGGAGCTCTACAGCTCAGTTGTGTCCCCTGCTTTTTTAAAAAAAGAGTTGTTTTCAAAGGCTGCAGGTTCTTACCACTGTTGCTTGTTAGAGAAGAATTATAGCCCTGAACTTTCAATGGTACTTAAAGGCACAGACATGTGCTTCCTATAGACATAAGAGCCCAAGCCTTGTGGTCATAACCAGTGGTAATAACCTTGGCGGAAGGGTGCAAGGCTTCTTGTGTTTGTAAGTGGTAACAGAAGGCTTTCTCTTGTTGGTACCCTATCACAAGCTACACTGTCTATTCTTTTTCCTGGTTAGTGTTTCCTTGCTTTGTTTTAACTACATCGCTCCTTTCTTTTCATAGCATTGGCTGTCCTGAACCAGGCAGTCCTTGAAATCAGTGATTTGCCTGTCTTGCCTGGATTACACTCTGAGCTACCATCCAGAGGGAAGCAACCTGCTGAGGTTAGACTGCTCTCTCTCCAGGTTTCCCCTATGAACATGCAAATGGCAGTCCTGCCTGGTCTTTCTTTTTTTATCCTTTTTAAAAAATGTTTATTTATTTATTTTTGTATTTATTAGACATAAGTACACTGTAGCTGTCTTCAGACACTCCAGAAGAGGGTGTCAGATTCTGGAGAATCTAAATCCCTCTTATGGTCTGCATATGATGTACATAAACACAGCCTCACATATACTTCTAAAAATTTAAAGATGGGTGGGGACACTGAAAGGGCTCAACAATTAACAGCATTGTCTCCTCTTCCAGAGAACCTGGGCTCAACTACCAGCAACTATATGGTGGCCCATCTCCAGTTCCAGGGGATCTGATACTCTGTTCTGGCTTCTGTGGGCACAGTATACACATGCAAAACACCCTTACACTAAAATTAAAATACATCATTGAGAGAGAGGAAAGAGGGCTTTGAGAGAGAGAGAGAGAGGGGAGGTCATCGTACCTCTTGACAGGTTTGAAAAATCAGAGTTTCATCACTCACACAAATAAATAACTGCAAAATATTTTTTAAACAAACTCTGCCATTTACCTTTAAAAATATCAAGAAAACAAGTAAGTTCTATGAGCAACAGTTATATTTACTGTATCTAAAGGATAGTCATGAGCATATTCTCTAAACAGAAAAAGGTCTGGTAATCTTAGAAATGGAAAAGAGAAACCAAGTATTTCTTCATATAAAAGCATACAGTAAGTGAACATTTAAAACTACAAGAGGCTACAGTGTGGCATGTCGGTGGAGATTTTTCCAACCTTGGGAAAGTCACACGTGAACCCCTTTAAGTTGGGGTTGCAGGGAGGTGATGATTGGTTCCTTCCTATGCTGGTTCTTTTGTGCCTCTTCCTTCCACGATTAGGAAGGTTTGCAATTACATAATGAGGCAACTCAGCCAAGCCCTTAATTTGGAAATAGGACTAGAGGATAGGATACACCTGAAGACAGACAGCCATTGCTCTGTGTTCTTGATGCTTCAATGGAAGCATCTGGTATTCTGTGTGCAGTGTGATAGGTCCCATTCCAGAGGCATAGGTAAGAACCAGGTTCCTGGCACTGTGACCTAAAAGGACCTAGGAGAAGCCCCGAGGGTGGGTGTGGATAGGACATGGCCTGAGCCTCCTTTGGCTCAGATCCGTACCCCTGGATTGGTTGGACCCTCACTAGTATCCCCAACTTAACCCTATTGACATCTAGGTTAGTCATTTGAGCTCTAGTTGGATTCCCTTGACTGACCTGTTGGCCCCTATGGCCACCCTAAGTCAGCTCCCAGATCCTGTGCCACCTAGGCTCAGACTTGACACGCTATGTGTGTTAACAACAAAATCAGGGAGCCAGACTCACAGGAGACATTTCTTACATTTAGATTACGTTCAGTTTTGGGGAAACAGAGGACAACACAGATGTCAGTTGAGGCCAATATACAGTTTAGTAAGCAAATACTGATCAGATGCGCAAAGACCTGCTACAGCGATGGAAACAGGTTTAACCATGCTCCTCCAGTGCCAGCCATGGCTTTGCCTGTCTGCATTGTATTTCTATGATATGCCAACGGAGCAGGTGCTCACCAAGGATTTGCTCTGGGGATGCTTACCCAGTGGTGGTCACAATTAGTAAACTTCTAAGCTAAAGAACAGTTCCCCATCTAGCACAGTCGTTAGAGCACGAGATTATTAATCTCAGGGTCGTTGGTTTGAGCCCAAAGTTGGACGAGATGTTATTTTAGTTGGGTCTCGACTGGAGACAATGCTGGCACTTCCCAGGATGCTCCATGGTTGGGGTTCTGCTTTCTGTATTTCTGACATTAGAACTGGAGGTAGGGAGCAATTGGTGGTTCTTTTGCTCTGCTTGAAGCAGCACTGGGTATACTAAATTGCAGTGGGTGCAAGTGTTACAGACTCTACACTAGTTTTGATATTCTCGAACAATTGGGGCAATGGGTAGTCTTGGATTACCCTTTTCAGGTAGATTCGAAGCTCAGTTCTTTTGGTGTTTACTGAATTCAACCAGAGGATTCCAAGATATCCTTCTCAGAAAGACTAGCTGGAGCTCATCTTTAAGGCTTAATTGTCCTACCCCTAGATGATTCTCGCTTAGGGTCTGAGAGGATCTTCCTAGGTTCAAATCTTGGACCAGTCCTCTTCTTTTGCCAATCAAACCCTGAGGATTAAAAGTCAACCTTGGCTCCTTAGAAGGTATGACTAAACAAATGAAAATGGAAATTCGTAAGTACCCAATGTGGTATTTTTGGTTGGTTTCTTTGGACCTTGTTTTCTGTTTAAGGCAGAGTCTTGTTCCTTTACCTTAGGCTGCTCCTGACAAAGTCAAGGATAGCTGCATTTCTAATCTTCATGCTTTCACTTCTTGTGTGCTGGAAAGATAGGCATGTGTATTAATCTGGTGTTCAGGTTGGAACCCAGGCTTAGGCAAGCAATTAGATGAGCTACAGCATCAGCTCATAACTCAAAATGTCCACCAAGTATTGCTGGCATTATTCATATTAGCCTGAAGGACACAAATATTGGAAAATGTTGGAATTAAAAAAAATCAATCCAGCTACTCTGGCAAATCAGGGAGAACTGGAGCAGGCCTCTGAGATGCACCAGCTTCTAGTCAGGTCTTTAGTGTATTTGACATACCCTGAGCTACATGAGAAGAAACACAAATAGCTAAAACAGGATTGTGAGACTAGCTGCAAGAAATGTGGCTGGCAAATAAAAACTGCTTTGAAATTTGCCAGTAGCCCTTAAGTGCAAATCTGGTTCCATATCACTGGCCTCTAATCATCACTAGTTTGCTTGGGTCCAACCCACAGGACCCAAAAAGTAGTCAAGAGCATGTGACATCTTCAGATTTGCTGGACTAGCATTTTTCAGGTCCCCTGGTGCACAGATCTAAGAAAGTAGAGGTGCTGCCAAACCTGGCTAGGGTCTCAGCTTTGCGAATCTGCCTTGGAACTTTCCTTTTTTCCATAATCTCCATTAAAAGGCAAAGGATTTTTACATTTAAGAAGACCTTGCACTTCGGATAGGAAACATACTCCAAGAACCACAGTAAGCCCTCTGCCCTCTGGAGAGTCCTGACTGAGCCTGGGTCTCCCAGCTCAGTGTTTTGAAATCACAAGGTATATTCCTGTGCAGAGAATGAATAGATGCAAGTAGGAGGAATGAGTCCTTCTAGGGCTCTGTGAGCTGGAAGGCGCAGTGTGGACTTAATTGAACAAGCCTCAGATTCTGCCGAATTTTCACCACTGGGTAAACTGCCAGATACCATGAAAGAAGAGAGGGACTCCTCTAAGGAGTTGCTTCGGGCATCTCTCCGGGGTGGGAGGCTTGATTCGAACCCTGATACCTCTGGTGGTCTGGTGTCTACACTTCAAGGCTCCCGGCGAAATCTTTAAGGTCCTGAACAGTGGCCAGGCTTCCAAGGTGGCATTCAGTCCTGCGACTGTACGTGTGGGATGCAGAGAAGGCCCTGATTTCTTCTATCTAGCCTTACAGAATCAGCTGAGCTCTTTCCTTTTTCAGTAGGGGGCTGCCCCAACTTCTCTCTCAGCATCACTTTCATGTGCTTAGATAATAGGCAAAAGTAACTGTTAGCTACTTTTAGAAGAGGCAAAAGTAGGTGTTAGCTGAAAGAAGAGGTCATTAATAAGGGAAGAACTAAATACATTTAGCTCTTTTGTCCACTGCCCCCACAACCCGGGCCCCCTGGCTGGTTCCCAGGCTGACTTTGAAATCTCCTTAACCTACCCCCGAAGTACTGCCCATACAGGAGTGAGTGATATCCATGTCACTTCATGTTTTTAGTAACAACCTCACAAAGGCAAATTTAGTCTATTCGGGTCTACATGGCTGATAAAACCCGGGAGAGGGTTTATTTTTGTTTTTTAAATAAAACAAGCTGTGATGGATCAGCTCCTATCAGTGCGAAAGTCTTTTACTTCCCTCGACTAGAGAGGAAGGCAGAAAACAGACTAGAAGATGGATGAGCAGGAAGGTCAAAAAAGAGAGGGTGCTTGTTTGACCGTGACTGTGGACTGAAATAATGATTAGGGTCCTGGGAGGGTCCAGGGAGAATAATAATTTTAGTGAATTAACCCGGTTAATTAATGGGTGATCTTCGGTGTGAATTTCTATTTAAGAATAAGAGCCAGTTCTGTGACTTCTAACATTCTTTCAAGGTGGGAAAAAGACTGCTGTTGGACTATGATTTGGACTCCAGCAAATTGGTCTGTGTTAGGGAGCACTGTGAAAGAAAAAAAAAAAAAACAGATACTTTGAGTCCAAGAACATTGATTGTTGGGAGAACCTTCCTGGAATATGCACACGGAAACAACTGAGAGTGGAAGAGAGATGTCAAAGGTGGACCGAAGCCAAGACAGGTCCTGCAAGTTTTTGTAATTTCATTTTATACTTTAAAACCATAAGGTAGGGTGGACAAGCTAGTGTTTAAGTGCTGGCATCAGTCAGCAGGCTGGGAAGGGCAATGTACCACTGCCTCACCTGGCTCTTTAGGCCTCTCTGGTTCAGGTAGCAAGTGAAGGTGGGCTCTGCAAACAGAGTGCAAGCAACACTTTAGTAAACAACTAAGGAAATCAATAAATTGACACCAAATAATTGTTTTGGTAAAGCTAGTTTTACTTCACTATATTCTGGGAAATGGACTGGTCACTCACTGTGTCTTTGATAATGTATATCTTGTTAGTGACTCTCCTTTCTTTCCTTTGTCCTTCCATCTTTTTCTATTTCCTTCCACCGTCTCCTCCTTACTCCCATCCTCCTTCCTTCTGTTGTACTGAAGAGTGCAGAGTGGCTATTGGCATGGTTTGTGAAGAATTACCCCTAAGAGTACTACTCCAGGTGTTTGTGTTCTGGCTAGAGTTTCAGCTGGCTTTAAACCACAGAGTCATCAACCTGGAGGAGGAAGGGAGAGGAGGTCAAAGGCAGCAATAGAGTCTAAGCTGGAGCCAAAAGACTCTTTTCTATTTTCTTAATCGATTGTCTTCTAGACAATCTTGGCACACAGCTCAAGATGGACTTGATTTCTCTGCCCCTTGCTCGTTCTTTCCCTCTCCACTTCTCCTCCCATTTTCCCAGGCAGGCTTCACATCCAATACACAACCAAGGATGATCTCAACCCTCCACCCTTTAAAATGTATTAATCATTTCACTTGTTTATATTTCAAGTGTTATCCCCCTCCTGCTCTCCCCTCCCTGAGGCCCAACTTTTCCCCCTCCCCACCCAGCCACTCCCACCAAATCCCTCTAGTATCCCCCTTCTCTGGCGTATCAAGTCTCAACAGGACCAAGTGCCACCCCTCCCACTGACGCCAGACAAGGTAGTTCTCTGCTACATAAGTATTTTTAGTCATGAACCCGCCCATGTATACTCCTTTAGTTGGTAGATTACTCCCTGGGAGCTCTGAGGGGTCTGGTTAATTGATACTGTTGTTTGTCCTGTGGGGTTGCCATCCCCTTCAGCTCCTTCAGCCCTTCTCCTAATTTTTCCATTGGGGTCCCCACACTCAGTCCAATAGTTACTGTGAGTTTCTCCATCTGTCTTAGTCAGTTGCTGACAGAGGCTCTCAGAGGATACACACACATACAAGGCTCCTGTCTGTAAGCACATCTTGGCATCAGCAGTAGTGTTGGGGTTTTGTGTCTGTGGGTACAATACAGTGCTATAGTCTCTGGATGGCCTTTCCTTCAGTCTCTGCTCCATTTTTGTCCCTAAATTACCTTTAGACAGAGATAATTTTCGGTATTTTTTTAAAATGGGTGGGTGTCCCCATCCCTCAACTGAGTCCCATGTCCATCTCCTGGATGTAGTCCCTTCAGGCTCCATCTCCCCTGTATTTCAGCTGTTGTTATGCCATTGAGTTCTGGGAACCTCTTGAATTCCTGGCATCTGGGAATTTCTAGTGCATCTCCTAGTTCCCCAAACCCCGCTGCTACTTATTCCTATTCATTCTCCTGGCCCTCTAGACGTCTCTCCTGTCTCTTCCCATACCTGACCCTGTCCTTCCTTCTTTCTTCCCCTCCCTTTCTCTCTCCCACCCTGATACCCCCTTCCTCTGCCTGCCATGATTATTTTGTTACCTCTTCTAAGTAGGTTTGAATAACGGACACTTTGGTCTCCCTTCTTGTAAAACTTCATTTGACTTTTAGTTGTCACATGGGTATTCTGAGCTTTTGGGCTAAAATCCACTTATCGGTGAGTACATACCATGCAAGGCCTTTTGGATTTGTGTTACCTCACTCAAGAAAATATTTTCTATTTCCATCCATGTGCCTATAACGTTTATGATGCGATCATTTTTTAATATCTGAGTAGTATTCCATTGTGTAAATGTACCACAGTTTCTGTAACAATTCTTCCATAGAGGGACATCTGGGTTGTTTCCAGCTCATTGTTATTAAAAATTAGGGTTCAGTGAACATATTGGTGCACGTATCTTTGTTCTGTGTTGGAGCATCTTTAGAGTATATGACAACACACTGGAGCATGTGAAACCACAGTGGAGAATGTGACACCACAGTGGAGCATTGTGACACCACAGTGAAGAAATGTGACACCACAGAGGAGTAGGGTGACAGCACCGTGGAGCACTGTGACAACAAAGAGGAGCACTGTGACACCACAGAGGAGCACAATGACACCACAGTGGAGGAGTGTGACAACAGAGTAGAGCAGTGCAACATCAGAGTGAAACGTGAAAAATTAACCACTGTGACCACTGTGAGAGCACAGTGGAACACTGTGGCATCAGAGTGGAGCATTGTGACTTGACAGTTGAGCACTGTGACACGACAGTGCAGCAGTGTGACAGTGAGGGGAGCACACTTACATCACTGTGGAGAACTGTATCAGAAAGGTGGAACACTGTGACACAATAGTGTAGCAGTGTGACACCACAGTGGAGCACTGTGACAACACAAAGCAGCACTGTGACAGTAGAATGGAGCACTGTGACACAACAGTGGACCACTGTGATACCACAGTGCAGCACTGTCTCCCAACAGTGAACCACAATGAAACTACAGTGGAGAACACTGACAACACAGGGGAGCATTGTGACACCGGAGAGGAGAACTCTGATACCACAGTGGCATACTGTGACACCAAAGTGGAGCATTGTGACAACGAAGTGGAGCACTGTGACACCACAGTGGAGCACTGTGAGATCACATTAGAGCAGGGTGACAACAGCGTAGAGAAGTGGGACATCACAGTGGAGCATTGTAAAACCACAGTTGAGCACAGTGACATAGAAACCCTAAAAAACGTGAAACAAAAAATAACACTGTAGGAACTGAAATATGGAAAGAAAAAGTCAAAATCATCAAATATGAGAAAATCACACTGTAGACCTTGAATATGGCAATAAACCTGAAAAACGTCGAAAATTAAAAACTCACAATGTAGGACCTGGAATATTGTGAGAAACCCTGAAAAACAGTGGAAATTTAAAAACTTACACTCTACGACCAGGTATACGGTGACAAATACTGAAAAATGTGAAAACTGATAAACTCAAGCGGTAGGAACAGAAATATGACGAGAAACCCTGAAAAACCTGGAAATTTAAAAACAAACACTGTAGGACCTGGAATATGGCAAGAAACACTGAAAAAAAAAAACGTGGAAAATGAGAAACTCACGCTGTAGGAACTGGAATATGGGAAGAAACCCGGAAAAAGTTGGAAAATGAGACAACTACACTGTAGGACCTGGAATGTGTCTAGAAACCCAGAAAGAGGGGAAAATGAGAAAATATTAATGCAGTACCTGGAATATCGCAAGAAACCCTGAAAAACGTGAAAAATTAAAAACTTACCCTGTAGGACCTGGAATATGGCAAGAAAACGGAAATTCATTGAAAATGAGAAAATCACACTGTAGGACCTGGAATATGGAGAGAAACCTTGAAAAACGTAGAAATTAAAAACTCACACTGTAGGACCTGGAATATGGTGAGAAAACCTGAAGAACGTGGAAAATAAAAATATAACAGTGTAGGACCAGGGACATGGCAAGAAATTATGGTGGCTCACAACCATCCGTAACGAGATCTGGCTCCCCCTTCTGGAGTGTCTGAGGACAGCTACAGTGTACTTACATATAATAAATAAATAAATCTTTAAAAAAAAAGAAAATTAGAAAATAACACTGCAGGACCTGGTATAAGGCTAGAAACACTGAAAAATGAGAAACTAAAACTATAGGACTTGGAATATGTTGAGAATCCTTGACAAACATGGAAAATTGAAAACTTACACTATAGGACTGGGAATATGGCAAGAAATCCTGAAAATCATGAACAATGAGAAAATCAAACTGTAGAAGCTGGAATATGGCAAGAAACCCTGAAACACGTGGAAAATTAAAAACTCACACTGTAGGTCCTGGAATATGGCAAGAAACTCTAAAAAACATGGAAAATGGAAATTAAAACTGTTGGAACTGGGATATGGTGAAAAACTCTGAAAAATGTGGAAAATTAAAAATTAAACCTGTAGGACATGGAATATGGCGAGAAACACTGAAAAACGTGGAAAATAAGAAAATGACACTGTAGGACATGGAATATTGTAAGAAAACCTTTAAAAAGTGGAAAATAAAAAAAAAAACTAACAGTGTAGGACCTAAAATATGACAAGAAAACTTCAAAATCCTGAAAAATGAGAAAATCAAACTGTAGGACGTGGAATATGGCAGGAAAATCTGAAAAAAATTGAAAAAAAAACTCACACCCAATAACCTGCAAAGTATGAAAAATGAGAAAATCACACTGTAGGACCTGGAATATGGAGAGAAACACTTAAAGACTTGCAAAATAAAAAACCCAAACTGTAGGATCTGGAATATGCTGAGAAACTCTGAAAAACGTGGTAAATTAAAACCTCACACGGTTAGATCTGGAATATGTTGAGAAAACCTAAAAAAGGTGGTAAATAAGAAACTCACTCTGTAGGACCTGGAATATGGCAAGAAACCCAGAAAAAGGTGGAAAATGAGAAAATAACTCTGCAGGACCTGGTATAAGGCTAGAAACACCGAAAAATGAGAAACTCAAACTATAGGACTTGGAATATGTCGAGAAACCTTGACAAACATGGGAAATTGAAAACTTATACCATAGGACTGGGAATATGGCAAGAAAACCTGAAAAATCACAGAAAATGAGAAAATCACACTGTAGAATCTGGAATATGGCAAGAAACCCTGAACCAGGTGGAAAATTAAAAACTCACACTCTAGGACCTGGAATATGGTGAGAAGAACTGAAAAATGTGAAAAATGAGAAACTCAAACTATAAGAACTGGAATATGGAAAGAAAACCTTAAAATTGTGGAAAATGAGAGAATCACACGGTAGGACCTGGAATATGGTGAGAAATCCTGAAAAACGTGGAAAATTAAAAACTCACACTCTAGGACCTGGAATATGGCAAGATTCCCTATAAAACGTGGAAAAGGAGAAACTCAAACTGGAGGACCTGGAATGTGGCAAGAAACCCTGAAAGAGGTGGAAAATGACAAAATCAAACTGCAGGACTTGGAATATGGTGAGAAACCCAGAAAGAGGTAGAAAATGACAAAAATCACACTGCAGGACTTAGAATATGGGAGAAAACCTGAAAAAATCGGATAATTAAAAAACCAAAAAATAATGAAATATGAGAAAATCAAACTGCAGTACCTAGAATATTGCAAGAACCCCTGAATAATGTGAACAATAAGAAACTCAAATGGTAAGATATGGAATATGGCAAGAAACACAGCAAACCGTGGAAAATTAAAAACTCACACTGAAGGACCTGGGATATAGCGAGAAAACCTGAAAATCATTAAAAATGATAAAATCTCACTGTAGGACCTAGAATATGGCAAGAAATACTAAAAAACGTGGAAAATAAGAAATTCAAACTGCAGGACCTGGAATATGGCAAGAAACCCTGGAAAACGTGGAAAATTAAAAACTAACATTGTAGGAACAGGAATATGGAGAGAAAACCTGAAAAACGTGGAAAATGAGAAACTCACATTGTAGGACATGGTTTATGGCAAGAAAACCTGAAAAAGTTGGACAATTAAAAACTCACACTCTAGGATCTGGATTATGGCAAGAAAACCTGAAAATCATGAAAAATGAGAAAATCACACTGTAGGATATGGAATATGGGAAGAAACAATGAAAAACATGGAAAATGAGAAATTCAAACTGCAGAACCTGGAATATGCTGAAAAGACCTGAAAAAGGTGGAAAATGAGGAACTCAAACTGCAGGACCTATAATATGGCAAAAACTCTGAAAAACGTTCAAAATGAGAAACTCACACTATAAAACCTGGAATATGCAAAGAAACCCTGAAAAACATGGAAAATAAAAAACTCACACTGTAGGATCTGGAATATGGGAAGAAAACTGAAAATCATGAAAAATGAGAAAATCATACTGTAGGATCTGGAATATGAAGAAAACCATGAAAAACGTGGAAAATTAAAAACTCGCATTGTAGGATATGGAATACAGCAGGAAACCCTGAAAAAGTTGGAAATTTAAAAACTCACACTCTAGGACTTGGAATATGACAAGAAACTCTGAAAAATGTGGAAAATTAAAATCAAACAGTGAATGACCTGGAATATGGCGAGAAACCCTGAAAAACGTGGAAAATGAGAAACTCACACTCTAGGACCTGGAAAATGGAGAGAAACCCAGAAAAAGTTGGAAAATGAGAAAATCACACTGATGGCCTGGAATGTGTCTAGAAACCCAGAAAGAGGGGAAAATATGAGAAATCATACTGAAGTACCTTGAATACCGCTAGAAACACGAAAAATATGGAAAATTAAAAACTTACCCTGTAGGACCAGGAATAGGGCAAGAAAACCTGAAAGTCGTTGAAAAGGAAAAATCACACTGTAGGACCTGGAATATGGCGAGTAACTATAAAAACGTGGATAATTAAAAAATCACACGGAAGGCCTGGAATATGGCAAGAAATCCTGAAAAATGTGGAAAATGAGAAAATCACACTGTAGGACCTGGAATATGGTGAGAAAACTGGAATAAGTCGAAAAATGAGAAAATCACACTGTAGAACCTGGAAAGTGTTGAGAAACCCTGAAGAAGTCGAAAAATGAGAAAATCATATCTAGTACCTGGAATATATTGAGAAACCCTGTACAGTCGAATAATGAGAAAATCACACTGTAGGACCTGGAATATGGTGAGAAACCCTGAAAAACTTGAAAAATTAGAAAATCACACTGTAGGACCTGGAATCTGGTGAGAAACCCTGAAAAAGTCAAAAAATGAGAAAATCGTACTGTAGTACCTAGAATATGGCGATTAACCATGAAAAATGTCAAAAATTAAAAACTCACACTGAAGGACCTGGAATATGGCAAGAAACATTGAAAACCTTGGAAAATTAAAAACTCACACTGAAGGACCTGTAATAGGGTGAGAAATCCTGAAAAATAGGGAAAATGAGAAAAGAACACTGTAGGACTTGGAATAGGGTGAGAAACCCTGTATAGTCGAATAATGGGAAAATCACACTGTAGTACCTGGAATATGGCGAGAAACCCTGAAAAACATGGATAATTAAAAACTCACACTGAAGAACTGGAATATGGCGAGAAATCCTGAAAAATGTGGAAAATGAGAAAATCACACTGTAGGACCTGGAATATGGTGATAAAACTTGAAAAAGTGGAAAAATGAGAAAATCACACTGTAGGACCTGAAATATGGTGACAAACCATGAAAGGATCGAAAAAATAGAAAATCATAATGTAATACCTAGAATATGGCGATATAAACACTGAAAAATCTTGATTATCACGAGAAATCATGAAAAAAGTGGAAAATAAAAATTCACACTGTATTACCCATAATATGGCGAGAAATACTGAAAAATCATGGAAACTTAAAAATTCACAATGAAGGAACTGGAATATGGCAAGAAAACCTGAAAAACGTGGAAATGAGAAAATCACACTGTAAGACCCAGATTATGACGAAAAAAACCTGAAAAACATGGAAAATTAAAAATTCATACTGAGGGACACCCAATATGGCGAGAAAACCTGAAAAACGAGGAAAATTAAAAACTCACACAGAAGGACCCAGAATATGGCGAGAAAAGCCGAAAAAAGTAGAAAATTAAAAATTCTCACTGAAGGACCCGGAATATGGCAAGAAAACCTGAAAAAGGTTGAAAATGAGAATAATCACACTGTAAAACCCAGATTACGAAAAAACTTGAAAAACTTCGAAAATGAGAAAATCACACTGTAGGACCCAGAATAGGCCGAGAAACTCTGAAAACGTGGAAAATTAAAAATACACGCTGTGGGACCCAGAATATGGCGAGAAAAGCCGAAAAAAGTAGAAAATTACAAACTCACACTGAAGGACCCTAAATATGGCGAGAAAACTTGAAAAAGGTGGAAAATGAGAAAATCACACTATAGGACCCAAAATTATGAATAAACTTGAAAAACGTGGAAAATGAGAAAATCACACTGCAGGACCCAGAATATGCCGAGAAACCCTAAAAAACGTGAAAATTAAAAATTCACACTGTCAGACAGAGAATATAGGAGAAAACATGAAAACAGAGGAAAATTAAAAAATCACACTGTATTACCCAGAATATGGAGAGAAATACAGAAAAACGTTGGAAACTTAAAAGTTCAAACTGAAGGACCTGGAATATGGCAAGAAAACCTGAAAAACGTGGAAATGTGAAAATCACACTGTAGGACCCAGAATATGGTGAGAAATACTGAAATTCGTGGAAAAATTAAAAATTCACACTGAAGGACCTGGAAAATTGCAAGAAAACCTGAAAAATGTGGAAATGAGAAAATCACACTGTAGGACCCAGAATATGCCGTAGAAACCCTGAAAAACGTGAAAATTAAAAATTCACACTGTCAGACAGAGAATATAGGAGAAAACATGAAAACAGAGGAAAATTAAAAAATCACACTGTATTACCCAGAATATGGAGAGAAATACAGAAAAACGTGGAAACTTAAAAGTTCAAACTGAAGGACCTGGAATATGGCAAGAAAACCTGAAAAACGTGGAAATGTGAAAATCACACTGTAGGACCCAGAATATGGTGAGAAATACTGAAATTCGTGGAAAAATTAAAAATTCACACTGAAGGACCTGGAAAATTGCAAGAAAACCTGAAAAACGTGGAAATGAGAAAATCACACTGTAGGACCCCGAATATGACGAAAAAACCTGAAAAACTTGGAAAATTATAAATTCACAGTAAAGGACCCGGAATATGGCGAGAAAACCTGAAAAACGAGGAAAATTAAAAACTCACACTGAAGTACCCAGAATATGGCGAGAAAACCTGAAAAACGTGGAAAATGAGAAAATCAAACTGTAGGACCCAGAATTACAAAAAACTTGAAAAAGTTGGAAAATGAGAAAATCACACTGCAGGACCCAGAATATGGCGAGAAATACTGAAAAACGTGGAAAATTAAAAATTCACACTGTAGGACCAGAATATGGCAAGAAACCTTGAAAAACATGGAAAATTAAAAATTCACACTGTAGGACCCAGAATATGCCAAGAATACCTGGAAAAGGTTGAAAATGAGAAAATCACACTGTAGGACCCAGAATATGACGAAAAAAACATGAAAAACGTGGAAAATTAAAAATTCAACTGAAGGACCCAGAATAAGGCCTGAAAACCTGAAAAAAGTAGATAATTAAAAACCCACACTGAAGGAACCTATGAGGAGATAACCTGAAAAAGGTGGAAAATGAGAAAATCACACTGTAAGACCCAGAATATGAAGAAAAAACTTGAGAAAAGCGGAAAGTTAAAAATTCACACTGAAGGACCGCAAATATGGCGACACAACCTGATAAACAAGGAAAATTAAAAACTCACACTGAGGCCGGGCGTGGTGGCGCACGCCTTTAATCCCAGCACTTGAGAGGCAGAGGCAGGCGGATCTGTGAGTTCGAGGACAGCCTGGTCTACAGAGTGAGTTCCGGGACAGCTGGGCTACACAGAGAAACCCTGTCTCGAAAAACCAAAAAAACAAATAATAACCTCACACTGAGGTACCCAGAATATGGAAAGAAAACCTGAAAAAGGTGGAAAATGAAAAAATCAAACTGTAGGACCCAGAATTACAAAAAACTTGAAAAAGGTGGAAAATGAGAAAATCACACTGCAGGACCCAGAATATGCTGAGAAACCCTGAAAAACGTGAAAATTAAAAATTCACACTGTCGGACCCAGATTATGGCGAGAAAATCTGAAAAATGTAGAATATTAAAAACTCACATTGAAGGACCCAAAATGTGGCGAGAAAACCTGAAAAAGGTGGAAAGTGAGAAAATCACACTGTAGGACCCCGAATTAGGAAAAAACTTGAAAAACGTAGAAAAAGGGAAAATCACACTGCAGCACCCAGAAAATGCCGAGAAACCGTGAAAAACGTGAAAATTAAAAAATCACACTATCGGGTACAGAATATGGACAGAAACCATGAAAAAAGTGGAAACTTAAAAATTCACACTGTATTACCCAGAATATGGCAAGAAATACTGAAAAACCTGGAAAATTAAAAATTCACATTGAAGGACCTGGAATATGGCAAGAAAACCTGAAAAACTCAGAAATGAGAAAATCACACACTGGACCCAGAATATGACAGAAAAACCTGAAAAATTTGGAAAATTAAAAATTCACACTGAGCCCAGCGAGGTGGCACAGGCCTATAATCCCAGCTCTAGGGAGGCAGAGGAAGGTGGATTTCTGAGTTCAAGGCCAGCCTGGTCAACAAAGTGAGTGCCAGAACAGACAGGGCTACACAGAAAAACCCTGTCTCGAAAAAAACCAAAAAACCAAAAAAAACAAAAAAAATTCACACTGAAGGACCCAGAATATGGCGAGAAAACCTGAAAAAAGTAGAAAATTAAAAATTCTCACTGAAGGACCCGGAATATGGGGAGAAAACCTGAAAAAGGTTGAAAATGAGAATAATCACACTGTAGAACCCAGATTACGAAAAAAATTGAAAAACTTCGATAATGAGAAAATCACACTGTAGGACCCAGAATATGCCGAGAAACTCTGAAAACGTGGAAAATTAAAAATACACGCCGTGGGACCCAGAATATGGCGAGAAAAGCCAAAAAATGTAGAAAACTACAAACTCACACTGAAGGACCCCAAATATGGCGAGAAAATTGAAAAAGGTGGAAAATGAGAAAATCACACTGCAGGACCCAGAATATGCCGAGAAACCCTGAAAAACGTGAAAATTAAAAATTCACACTGTCAGACAGAGAATATAGAAGAAAACATGAAAACAGAGGAAAATTAAAAATTCACACTGTATTACCCAGAATGTGGCGAGAAATACAGAAAAACGTGGAAACATAAAAATTCAAATTGAAGGACATGGTATATGGCAAGAAAACCTGAAAAACGTGGGAATGAGAAAATCACACTGTAGGACCCAGAATATGACCAAAAAACATGAAAAAACTGGAAAATTAAAATTTCACAGTGAAGGACCCAGAATATGGCGAGAAAACATGAAAAAGGCAAAATTAAAAACTCACACTTAAGATCCCAGAATATGGCGAGAAACCCGTATAAAGTAGAACATTAAAAATTCACACTCAAGGACCCCGATTTTGGGGGAGGAAAACCTGAAAAATTTGGAAAATGAGAAAATCACACTGTAGGACCCAGAGTTACGAAAAAACTTGAAAAAACGTGGAAAATAAGAAAATCACACTGCAGGACCCAGAATATGCCGAGAAACACTGAAAAACGTGAAAATTAAAAAATTCACACTGTCGGACCCAGAATATGGCAAGAAACCATGAAAAATTAGAAAATTAGAAAATCACACTGTATTACCCAGAATATGGCGAGAAATACTGAAAAACTTGGAAAATTAAAAATTCACACTGAAGGACCTGGAATATGGCAAGAACACCTGAAAAAAATGGAAATGAGAAAATCACACTATAGCACCCTGAATATGACGAAAAAACCTGAAAAACGTGGAAAATTAAAAATCCACAGTGAAAAACCCAGAATATGGCTAGAAAACCCGAAAAACAAGGAAAATTAAAACCTCACACTGAAGTACCCAGAATATGGCGAGAAAAAATGATAAAAGTAGAAAATTAAAAATTCTCACTGAAGGACCCGGAATATGGCAAGAAAACCTGAAAAAGGTTGAAAATGAGAATAATCACACTGTAGAACCCAGATTAAGAAAAAACTTTAAAAACTTCGAAAATGAGAAAATCACACTGTAGGACCCAGAATATGGCGAGAATCTCTGAAAACGTGGAAAATTAAAAATACACGCTGTGGGACCCAGAATATGGTGAAAAAGGCCGAAAAAAGTAGAAAACTACAAAACTCACACTGAAGGACCCCAAATATGGCGAGATAATTGAAAAAGGTGGAAAATGAGAAAATCACACTGCAGGACCCAGAAATATGCCGAGAAACCCTGAAAAACGTGAAAATTAAAAATTCACACTGTCAGACAGAGAATATAGGAGAAAACATGAAAACAGAGGAAAATTAAAAAATTCACACTGTATTACCCAGAATGTGGCGAGAAATACAGAAAAACATGGAAACTTAAAAATTCAAACTGAAGGACCTGGAATATGGCAAGAAAACCTGAAAAACGTGGAAATGAGAAAATCACACTGTAGGACCCAGAATATGACCAAAAAACATGAAAAAACGTGGAAAATGAGAAAATCACACTGCAGGACCCAGAATATGCCGAGAAACACTGAAAAACGTGAAAATTAAAAATTCACACTGAAGGACCCAGAATATGGCGAGAAAAAATGATAAAAGTAGAAAATTAAAAATTCACACTGAAGGACCCGAATATGGCGAGAAAACCTGAAAAGTTTGAAAATGAGAATAATCACACTGTAGGACCCAGAAATACGAAAAAACTTGAAAAAACGTGGGAAAATGAGAAAATCACACTGCAAAACCCAGAATATGCCAAGAAAACCCTGAAAAACGTCAAAATTAAAATTCACACTCTCGTACCCAGTATATGGCAAGTAACCATGAAAAAATGGAAAATTAGAAAATCACACTGTATTACCCAGAATATGGTGAGAAATACTGAAATACTTGGAAAATTCAAAATTCACACTGAAGGATCTGGAATATGGCAAGGAAACCTGAAAAACGTGGAAATGAGAAAAATCACACTATAGGAACCTGAATATGATGAAAAAACCTGAAAAACGTGGAAAATGAAAATTTCACACTGAATGACCCTGAATATGGCAAGAAAACCCGAAAAACAATGAAAATTACAACCTCACACTGAAGCACCCAGAATATGGCGAGAAAACCTGAAAAATGTAGAAAATTAAAAATTCACACTTGAAGGACCCCGAATATGGCAAGAAAACCTGAAAAAGTTTGAAAATGAGAATAATCACACTGTAGGACCCAGAAATACGAAAAAACTTGAAAAACGTGGAAAATTTGAAAATCACACTGCAGGTCCCAGAATATGCCGAGAAACCCTGAAAAACGTGAAAATTAAAAATTCACAGTGAAGGACCCCAAATATGGCGAGAAAAACTGAAAAAGGTGGAAAATGAGAAAATCACACTGTAGGACCCAGAATTATGAAAAAACTTGAAAAACGTGGAAAATGAGAAAAATCTCACTGCAGGACCCAGAATGTGCCGAGAACACCTGAAAAACGTGAAAATTAAAAATTCACACTGTCGGATCCAATATATGGCAAGAAACCATGAAAAAAGTGGAAAATGTGAATATCACACTACAGGACACAGAATATTAAACCCTGAAAAACGTGAAAATTAAAAAATTCACACTATTGGACCGAATATATGGCAAGAAACCATGAAAAAAGTGGAAAATGAGAAATTCATACTGTATTATCCAGAATATGGCAAGAAATACTGAAAAACGTGGAAATTTCAAAATTCACACTGAAGGAACTGGAATATGGTAAGAAAACCTGAAAAACGTGGAAATGAGAAAATCAAACTGTAGGAACCTGAATATGACGAAAAAACCAGAAAAACGTGGAAAATTAAAAATTCACAGTGAAGGACCTGGAATAAGGCGAGAAATCCTGAAAAACAAGGAAAATTAAAAACTAACACTGAAGGAACCAGAATATGGCGAGAAAACCTGAAAAAAAGTAGAAAATTAAAAATTCGCACTGAAGGACCCCGAATATGGCGAGAAAACTTGAAAAAGGTGGAAAATGAGAAAATCACACTGTCGGACCCAAAATTACAAATAAACCTGAAAAACGTGGAAAATGAGAAAATCACACTGCAGGACCCAGTATAAGCCCAGAAACCCAGAAAAACGTGAAAATTAAAAATTCACATTGTCAGACAGAGAATATAGGAGAAAACATGAAAAACAGAGGAAAATTAAAAATTCACACTGTATTACCCAGAATATGGCGAGAAAACCTGAAAAAAGTAGAAAATTAAAAATTCGCACTGAAGGACCCCGAATATGGCGAGAAAACTTGAAAAAGGTGGGAAAATGAGAAAATCACACTGTCGGACCCAAAATTACAAATAAACCTGAAAAACGTGGAAAATGAGAAAATCACACTGCAGGACCCAGAATAAGCCCAGAAACCCCAGAAAAACGTGAAAATTAAAAATTCACATTGTCAGACAGAGAATATAGGAGAAAACATGAAAACAGAGGAAAATTAAAAATTCACACTGTATTACCCAGAATATGGCGAGAAATACAGAAAAACGTGGAAACTTAAAAATTCAAACTGAAGGACCTGGAATATGGCAAGAAAACCTGAAAAACCTGGAAATGAGGAAAATCACACTGTAGGACCCAGAATATGGTGAGAAATACTGAAATTCGTGGAAAAAATAAAAATTCACACTGAAGGACCTGGAAAATGGCAAGAAAACCTGAAAAACGTGGAAATGAGAAAATCACACTGTAGGACCCTGAATATGACGAAAAAACCCTGAAAAATGTGAAAATTAAAAATTCACACTGTGTGACAGAGAATATAGGAGAAAACATGAAAACAGAGGAATATTAAAAACTCACACTGAAGGACCTAGAATATGGCGAGAAAACCTGAAAAAGGTGGAAAATGAGAAAATCAAACTATAGGACCCAGAATTACAAAAAACTTGAAAAAGGTGGAAAATGAGAAAATCACACTGTAGGACCCAAAAATACGAATAAACTTGAAAAACGTGGAAAATGAGAAAATCACACTGCAGGACCCAGAATATGCCGAGAAACCCTGAAAAACGTGAAAATTAAAAATTCACACTGTCAGACAGAGAATATAGGAGAAAACATGAAAACAGAGGAAAATTAAAAATTCACACTGTATTACCCAGAATATGGCAAGAAATACAGAAATTTGTGGAAACTTAAAAATTCAAACTGAAGGACCTGGAATATGGCAAGAAAACCTGAAAAACGTGGAAATGAGAAAATTAACACTGTAGGACCCTCAATATGACCAAAAAACCTGAAAAAATTGGAAAATTATAAATTCACATTAAAGGACCCGGAATATGGCGAGGAAAACCTGAAAAACGAGGAAAATTAAAAACTCACACTGAAGGACCCAGAATATGGAGAGAAAATCTGAAAAAAGTAGAAAATTAAAAACTCACACAGAAGGACCCCCAAATATGGGGAGCAAACCTAAAAAACTGGAAAATGAGAAAATCACACTTTAGGACCCAGAATTACATAAAAACTCGAAAAACGTGGAAAATGAGAAAAATCACACTGCAGGACCCAGAATATGCCGAGAAACCCTGGAAAACGTGAAAATTAAAAATTCACACTGTCCGACACAGAATATGGCAAGAATCTATGAAAAAAGTGGAAAATTAAAAATTCACACTGTATTACGCAAGAATATGGGAAGAAACACTGAAAAACGTGGAAAATTAAAAATTCACACTGAAGGACCTGGAATATGGCAAGAAAACCTGAAAATCGTGGAAATGAAAAAATCATACTGTAAGACCCAGAATATGACTAAAAATCCTGGAAACATGGAAAATTAAAAATTCACACCGAAGAACCCGGAATATGGCGAGAAAACCTGAAAAAGGTGGAAATTGAGAATAATCACACTGTAGGACCCAGAATTGCGAAAAAACTTGAAAACGTGGGAAAATGAGAAAAATCACACTTTAGGACTCAGAATATGCCAAAAAACCCTGAAAACGTGGAAAATGAAAAAAACACGCTGTAGGACCCAGAATATGGCAAGAAACCCTGAAAAAAGTAGAAAATTAAAAACTTACACTGAAGGACCCCAAATATGGCGAGAAAACCTGAAAAAGGTGGAAAATGAGAATATCACACTGTTGGACCCAGAATTACGAAAAAAATTGAAAAACGTGGAAAATGATAAAATCACACTGCAGGACCGAGAATATGCCGAGAAACCGTGAAAAAACGTGAAAATTAAAAATTCACACCTTTGGACACAGACTATTGCGAGAAACCATGAAAAAAGTGGAAAATTAAAAATTCACACTGAAGGACCTGGAATATGGCAAGAAATCCTGGAAAAAGTGGAAATGAGAAAATCACACTGTAGGACCCAGAATATGACGAAAAAAAAACTTGAAAAACGTGGAAAATTAAAAATTCACACTGAAGGACCCAGAATAAGGCCAGAAAACCTGAAAAACGAGGAAAATTCAAAACTCATACTGTAGGACCCAGAATATGGCGAGAAAACCTGAAAAAAGTGGAAAATGAGAAAATCACACTTTAGGACACAAAAATGAGAAAAAAATTTTAAAAAGGTGGAAAATGAGAAAATCACACTGTAGGACACATAATATGCAGAGAAACCCTGAAAAACGTGGAGAATTAAAAATACACTCTGTAGGACCCAGAATATGGTGAGAAACCCTGAAAAAAGTAGAAAATTACAATCTCACACTGAAGGACCCTAAATATGGCAAAAAAAACCTGAAAAAGTTGGAAAATGAGAATAATCACACTGTAGGACCCAGAATTGCTATACAACTTGAAAAACGACGAAAATGAAAAAATCAAACTGCAAAACTCAGAATATGCAGAGAACCCTGAAAAACGTGGAAAATTAAAAATACACACTGTAGTACCCAGAATATGGTGAGAAACCCTGAGAGTCGAAAATTAAAAACTCACACTGAAGGACCCAGAATATGGCTACAAAACCTTAAAAAGGTGGAATATTGAGAAAATCAGACTGTAGGACCCAAAATTACTAACAAACTTGAAAAACGTGGAAAATGAGAAATTCACACTGCAGGACCCAGAATTTTCAGAGAAACCCTGAAAAACGTGAAAATTAAAAATTCAAACTGTCAGATCCAGATTATGGCGAGAAACCATGAAAAAAGTGGAAAATTAAAAATTCACAATGTAATTACCCCAGAATATGGCGGGAAATACTGAAAAAACGTGGAAAATTAAAAATGCACACTGAAGGACCCAGAATATGGCAAAAAACCTTAGAAACATGGAAAATTAAATATTCACACTATAGGACCCAGAATATGGCGAGAAATACTGAAAAACGTGGAAAATGAGGAAAATCACACTGTAGGACCCAGAATATTGCAAGAAACCCTGAAATAAGTAGATAATTAAAAACCCACACTGAAGAACCCTATGAGGAGATAACCTGAAAAAGGTGGAAAATGAGAAAATCACACTGTAAGACCCAGAATATGAAGAAAAAACTTGAAAAAAGCAGAAAGTTTAAAATTCACACTGAAGGACCGCAAATATGGCGAGAAAACCTGATAAACGAGGAAAATTAAAAACTCACACTGAAGTACCCAGAATATGGCGAGAAAACCTGAAAAAGGTTGGAAAATGAGAAAATCAGACTGTAGGACCCAGAATTACAAAACCTTGAAAAAGGTTGAAAATGAGAAAATCACACTGCAGGACCCAGAATATGCTGAGAATCCCTGAAAAACGTGAAAATTAAAAATTCACACTGTCGGACCCAGATTATGGCGAGAAACCCTGAAAAAAGTAGAATATTAAAAACTCACAATGAAGGACCCCAAATATGGCGAGGAAAAACAGAAAAAGGTGGAAAGTGAGAAAAATCACACTGTAGGACCCCGAATTAGGAAAAAACTTGAAAAACGTGGAAAAATGAAAATCACACTGCAGGACCCAGAATATGCCGAGAAACCGTTGGAAAAACGTGAAAATTAAAAAATCACACTATCAGGTACAGAATATGGACAGAAAACGATGCAAAAAGTGGAAACTTAAAAATTCACACTGTAATACCCTGAATATGGCGAGGAATACTGAAAAACGTTGGAAAATTAAAAATTCACATTGAAGGACCTGGAATATGGCAAGAAAAACCTGAAAAACGCGGGGAAATGAGAAAATCTCACTCTGGACCCAAAATATGACAGAAAAACCTGAAAAATGTGGAAAAATTAAAAATTCACACTGAGCCCGGCGAGGGGTGGCACACGCATTTAATCCCAGCACTAGGGAGGCAGAGGCAGGCGGATTTCTGAGTTCGAGGCCAGCCCCAGTCTAAAAAGTGAGTGCCAGGACAGCCAGGGCTACACAGAAAAACCCTGTCTCGAAAAAACCAAAAAAAAAAAAAAAAAAAAAAAAAAAATTCACAATGAAGGATCCAGAATATGACTAGAAAACCTGAAAAACAAGGAAAATTAAAAACTCACACTGAAGGACCCAGAATATGGTGAGAAAACCTGAAAAAAATATAAAATTAAAAATTCCCACTGAAGGACCCCGAATATGGTGAGAAAATCTGAAAAAGGTTGAAAATGAGAATAATCACACTGTAGTACCCAGATTATGAAAAAACTTGAAAAACTGTCGAACATGAGAAAATCACACTCTAGGACCCAGAATATGCCGAGAAACTCTGAAAACGTGGAAAATTAAAAATACACTCTGTGGGACCCAGAATATGGCGAGAAAAGCCGAGAAAAAGTAGAAAACTACAAACTCACACTGAAGGACCCCAAATATGGCGAGAAAATTGAAAAAGGTGGAAAATGAGAAAATCACACTGTAGGACCCAAAGTTACGAATAAATTTGAAAAACGTGGAAAATGAGAAAATCACACTGCAGGACCCAGAATATGCCGAGAAACCCTGAAAAATGTGAAAATTAGAAATTCACACTGTCAGACAGAGAATATAGGAGAAAACATGAAAACAGAGGAAAATTAAAAATTCACACTGTATTATCCAGAATATGGCGAGAAATACAGAAAAACGTGGAAACTTAAAAATTCAAACTTAAGGACCTGGAATATGGCAAGAAAACCTCAAAAACGTGGAAAA
>NW_028227328.1:434642-493679 GCF_978045245.1 Mus caroli | reverse complement strand
CCAGATTAAGAAAAAACTTTAAAAACTTCGAAAATGAGAATATCACACTGTAGGACCCAGAATATGGCGAGAATCTCTGAAAACATGGAAAATTAAAAATACACGCTGTGGGACCCAGAATATGGCGAAAAAAGCCGAAATAAGTAGAAAACTACAAACTCACACTGAAGGACCCCAAATATGGCGAGAAATTGAAAAAGGTGGGAAAATGAGAAAATCACACTGCAGGACCCAGAATATGCCGAGAAACCCTGAAAAACGTGAAAATTAAAAATTCACACTGTCAGACAGAGAATATAGGAGAAAACATGAAAACAGAGGAAAATTAAAAATTCACACCGTATTACCCAGAATATGGAGAGAATACAGAAAAACGTGGAAACTTAAAAATTGAAACTGAAGGACCTGGAATATGGCAAGAAAACCTGAAAAACGTGGAAATGAGAAAATCACACTGTAGGACCCAGAATATGCCGAGAAACTCTGAAAACGTGGAAAATTAAAAATACACGCTGTGGGACCCAGAATATGGCGAGAAAAGCCGAAAAAGTTAGAAAACTACAAACTCACACTGAAGGATCCCAAATATGGCAAGAAAATGAAAAAGGTGGAAAATGAGAAAATCACACTGTAGGATCCAAAGGTACGAATAAACTTGAAAAACGTGGAAAATGAGAAAAATCACACTGCAGGACCCAGAATATGCCGAGAAACCCTGAAAAACGTGAAAATTAAAAATTCACACTGTCAGACAGAGAATATAGGAGAAAACATGAAAACAGAGGAAAATTAAAAATTCACACTGTGTTACCCAGAATGTGGCGAGAAATACAGAAAAACATGGAACTTAAAATTCAAACTGAAGGACCTGGAATATGGCAAGAAAACCTGAAAAACGTGAAATGAGAAAATCACACTGTAGGACCCAGAATATGACCAAAAAACATGAAAAACGTGGAAAATGAGAAAATCACACTGCAGGGACCCAGAATATGCCGAGAAACACTGAAAAACGTGAAAATTAAAAATTCAAGCTGAAGGACCCAGAATATGGCGAGAAAACCTGAAAAAAGTATAAAATTAAAATTCGCAACTGAAGGACCCCCGAATATGTCGAGAAAACTTGAAAAAGTGGAAAATGAGAAAATCACACTGTCGGACCCAAAATTACAAATAAACCTGAAAAACGTGGAAAATGAGAAAATCACACTGCAGGACCCAGAATAAGTCCAGAAACCAGAAAAACGTGAAAATAAAAATTCACATTGTCAGACAGAGAATATAGGAGAAAACATGAAACAGAGGAAATTAAAAATTCACACTGTATTACCCAGAATATGGCGAGAAATACAGAAAAAACGTGGAAACTTAAAAATTCAAACTGAAGGACCTGGAATATGGCAAGAAAACCTGAAAAACCTGGAAATGAGAAAGTCACACTGTAGGACCCAGAATATGGTGAGAAATACTGAAATTCGTGGAAAAAATAAAAATTCACACTGAAGGACCTGGAAAATGGCAAGAAACCTGAAAAAAAAACGTGGAAATGAGAAAATCACACTGTAGGACCCTGAATATGACCGAAAAACCCTGAAAATGTGAAAATTAAAAATTCACACTGTGTGACAGAGAATATAGGAGAAAACATGAAAACAGAGGAAAATTAAAAACTCACACTGAAGGACCTAGAATATGGCGAGAAAACCTGAAAAAGGTGGAAAATGAGAAAATCAAACTATAGGACCCAGAATTACAAAAAACTTGAAAAAGGTGGAAAATGAGCAAATCACACTGCAGCACCCAGAATATGCCGAGAAACCGTGAAAAAACGTGAAAATTTAAAAATCACACTATCGGGTACAGAATATGGACAGAAACCATGAAAAAAGTGGAAACTTTAAAATTCACACTGTATTACCCAGAATATGGCGAGAAATACTGGAAAACGTGGAAAATTAAAAATTCACATTGAAGGACCTGGAATATGGCAAGAAAACCTGAAAAACGCGGAAATGAGAAAATCTCACTCTGGACCCAGAATATGACAGAAAAACCTGAAAAATTTGGAAAATTAAAAATTTACACTGAGCCCAGCAAGGTGGCACACGCATTTAATCCCAGCACTAGGGAGGCAGAGGCAGGTGGATTTCTGAGTTTGAGGCCAGCCTGGTCTACAAAGTGAGTGCCAGGACAGCCAGGGCTACACAGAAAAACCCTGTGTCGAAAAAACCAAAAAAAAAAAAAAAAATTCACACTGAAGGACCCAGAATATGACTAGAAAACCTGAAAAACGAGGAAAATTAAAAACTCACACTGAAGGACCCAGAATATGGCGAGAAAACCTGAAAAAAGTAGAAAATTAAAAATTCTCACTGAAGGACCCCGAATATAGTGAGATAACCTGAAAAAGGTTGAAAATGAGAATAATCACACTGTAGAACCCAGATTACGAAAAAACATGAAAAACTTCGAAAATGAGAAAATCACACTGTAGGACCCAGAATATGCTGAGAAACTCTGAAAACGTGGAAAATTAAAAATACACGCTGTGGGACCCAGAATATGGCAAGAAAAACCGAAAAAAAGTAGAAAATTACAAACTCACACTGAAGGACCCCAAATATGGCGAGAAAACTTGAAAAAGGTGGAAAATGAGAAAATCACACTGCAGGACCCAGAATATGCCGAGAAACCCTGAAAAAAACGTCAAAATTAAAAATTCACACTGTCAGACAGAGAATATAGGAGAAAACATGAAAACAGAGGAAAATTAAAAATTCACACTGTATTACCCAGAATATGGCGAGAAATACAGAAATTTGTGGAAACTTAAAAATTCAAACTGAAGGACCTGGAATATGGCAAGAAAACCTGAAAAACGTGGAAATGAGAAAAATAACACTGTAGGACCCTGAATATGACCAAAAAAACCTGAAAAAATTGGAAAATTATAAATTCACATTAAAGGACCTGGAATATGGCGAGAAAACCTGAAAAACGAGGAAAATTAAAAACTCACACTGAAGGACCCCAGGATATGGAGAGAAAAACCTGAAAAAAGTAGAAAATTAAAAAACTCACACAGAAGGACCCCAAATATGGGGAGCAAACCCTAAAAAACTGGAAAATGAGAAAATTCACACTTTAGGACCCAGAATTACATAAAACTCGAAAAACGTGGAAAATGAGAAAAATCACACTGCAGGACCCAGAATATGCCGAGAAACCCTGGAAAACGTGAAAATTAAAAATTCACACTGTCCGACACAGAATATGGCAAGAATCTATGAAAAAAGTGGAAAATTAAAAATTCACACTGTATTACGCAGAATATGGGAAGAAATACTGAAAAAACGTGGAAAATTAAAAATTCACACTGAAGGACCTGGAATATGGCAAGAAAACCTGAAAATCGTGGAAATAAAAAATCATACTGTAAGACCCAGAATATGACTAAAAAATCCTGGAAACATGGAAAATTAAAAATTCACACCGAAGAACCCGGAATATGGCGAGAAAACCTGAAAAAGGTGGGAAATTGAGAATAATCACACTGTAGGACCCAGAATTGCGAAAAAACTTGAAAACGTGGAAAAATGAGAAAATCACACTTAGGACCCAGAATATGCCAAAAAAATCCTGAAAACGTGGAAAATGAAAAAAACACGCTGTAGGACCCAGAATATGGCAAGAAACCCTGAAAAAAGTAGAAAATTAAAAACTTACACTGAAGGACCCCCAAATATGGCGAGAAAACCTGAAAAAGGTGGAAAATGAGAATATCACACTGTTGGACCCAGAATTACGAAAAAAATTGAAAAACGTGGAAAATGATGAAATCACATTGCAGGACCGAGAATATGCCGAGAAACCGTGAAAAAACGTGAAAATTAAAAATTCACCACCTATGGACACAGACTATTGCGAGAAACCATGAAAAAAGTGGAAAATTAAAAATTCACACTGAAGGACCTGGAATATGGCAAGAAATCCTGGAAAAAGTGGAAATGAGAAAATCACACTGTAGGACCCAGAATATGACGAAAAAAAAACTTGAAAAACGTGGAAAATTAAAAATTCACACTGAAGGACCCCAGAATAAGGCCAGAAAACCTGAAAAACGAGGAAAATTCAAAACTCATACTGTAGGACCCAGAATATGGCGAGAAAACCTGAAAAAAGTGGAAAATGAGAAAATCACACTTTAGGACACAAAAATGAGAAAAAAATTTTAAAAAGGTGGAAAATGAGAAAATCACACTGTAGGACACATAATATGCAGAGAAACCCTGAAAAACATGGAGAATTAAAATACACTCTGTAGGACCCAGAATATGGCGAGAAACCCTGAAAAAAAGTAGAAAATTACAATCTCACACTGAAGGACCCTAAATATGGCAAGAAAACCTGAAAAAGTTGGAAAATGAGAATAATCACACTGTAGGACCCAGAATTGCTATACAACTTGAAAAACGACGAAAATGAGAAAATCAAACTGCAAAACTCAGAATATGCAGAGAACCCTGAAAAACGTGGAAAATTAAAAATACACACTGTAGTACCCAGAATATGGTGAGAAACCCCGAGAGTCGAAAATTAAAAACTCACACTGAAGGACCCAGAATATGGCTACAAAACCTTAAAAAGGTGGAATATGAGAAAATCAGACTGTAGGACCCAGAATTACTAACAAACTTGAAAAACGTGGAAAATGAGAAATTCACACTGCAGGACCCAGAATTTTCAGAGAAACCCTGAAAAACGTGAAAATTAAAAATTCAAACTGTCAGATCCAGATTATGGCGAGAAACCATGAAAAAAGTGGAAAATTAAAAATTCACAATGTATTACCCAGATATGGCGGGAAATACTGAAAAACGTGGAAAACTAAAAATGCACACTGAAGGACCCAGAATATGGCAAAAAACCTTAGAAACATGGAAAATTAAATATTCACACTATAGGACCCAGAATATGGCGAGAAATACTGAAAAACGTGGAAAATTAAAAATGCACACTGAAGGACCCAGAATATGGCAAAAAACCTTAGAAACATGGAAAATTAAATATTCACACTATAGGACCCAGAATAGAGCGAGAAATACTGAAAAACGTGGAAAAATGAGAAAATCACACTGTAGGGACCCAGAATATTGCAAGAAACCCTGAAATAAGTAGATAATTAAAAACCCACACTGAAGAACCCTATGAGGAGATAACCTGAAAAAGGTTGAAAATGAGAAAATCACACTGCAGGACCCAGAATATGCTGAGAATCACTGAAAAACGTGAAAATTAAAAATTCACACTGTCGGACCCAGATTATGGCAAGAAACCCTGAATAAAGTAGAATATTAAAAACTCACAATGAAGGGACCCCAAATATGGCGAGAAAACCAGAAAAAGGTGGAAAGTGAGAAAATCACACTGTAGGACCCCCGAATTAGGAAAAAACTTGAAAAACGTGGAAAAATGAAAATCACACTGCAGCACCCAGAATATGCCGAGAAACCGTGAAAAACGTGAAAATTAAAAAATCACACTATCAGGTACAGAATATGGACAGAAACGATGCAAAAAGTGGAAACTTAAAAAATTCACACTGTAATACCCAGAATATGGCGAGAAATACTGAAAAACGTGGAAAATTAAAAATTCACATTGAAGGACCTGGAATATGGCAAGAAAACCTGAAAAAACGCGGAAATGAGAAATTCTCACTCTGGACCCAAAATATGACAGAAAAACCTGAAAAATGTGGAAAATTAAAAATTCACACTGAGCCAGGCGAGGTGGCACACACATTTAATCCCAGCACTAGGGAGGCAGAGGCAGGCGGATTTCTGAGTTCGAGGCCAGCCCAGTCTAAAAAGTGAGTGCCAGGACAGCCAGGGCTACACAGAAAAACCCTGTCTCGAAAAACCAAAAAAAAAAAAAAAAAAAAAAAAAAAAAAATCACACTGAAGGACCCAGAATATGACTAGAAAACCTGAAAAACGAGGAAAATTAAAAACTCACACTGAAGGACCCAGAATATGGCGAGAAAACCTGAAAAAAATAGAAAATTAAAAATTCCCACTGAAGGACCCCCGAATATGGTGAGAAAATCTGAAAAAGGTTGAAAATGAGAATAATCACACTGTAGTACCCAGATTATGAAAAAACCTGAAAAACTTCGAACATGAGAAAATCACACTCTAGGACCCAGAATATGCCGAGAAACTCTGAAAACGTGGAAAATTAAAAATACACTCTGTGGGACCCAGAATATGGCGAGAAAAGCCCGAAAAAAGTAGAAAACTACAAACTCACACTGAAGGACCCCAAATATGGCGAGAAAATTGAAAAAGGTGGGAATGAGAAAATCACACTGTAGGACCCAAAGTTACGAATAAATTTGAAAAACGTGGAAAATGAGAAAATTACACTGCAGGACCCAGAATATGCCGAGAAATCCTGAAAAATGTGAAAATTAAAAATTCACACAGTCAGACAGAGAATATAGGAGAAAACATGAAAACAGAGGAAAATTAAAAATTCACACTGTATTATCCAGAATATGGCGAGAAATACAGAAAAACGTGGAAACATAAAAATTCAAACTTAAGGACCTGGAATATGGCAAGAAAACCTCAAAAACGTGGAAATGAGAAAATCACACTGTAGGACACAGAATATGGTGAGAAATACTGAAATTCGTGGAAAAATTAAAAATTCACACTGAAGGACCTGGAAAATGGCAAGAAAACCTGAAAAACGTGGAAATGAGAAAATCACACTCTAGGACCCTGAATATGACGAAAAAACCTGAAAAAATTGGAAAATTATAAATTCACAATAAATGACCCGGAATATGGCAAGAAAACATGACAAACAAGGAAAATTAAAAACTCACACTGAAGTACCCAGAATATGGAGAGAAAACCTGAAAAAGGTGGAAAATGAGAAAATCAAACTGTAGGACCCAGAATTACAAAAAACATGAAAAAGGTGGAAAATGAGAAAATCACACTGCAGGATCCAGAATATGCTGAGAAACCCTGAAAAACGTGGAAAATTAAAAATTCACACTGAAGGACCTGGAATATGGCAAGAACACCTGAAAAAAATGGAAATGAGAAAATCACACTATAGCACCCTGAATATGACGAAAAAACCTGAAAAACGTGGAAAATTAAAAATCCACAGTGAAGGACCCAGAATATGGCTAGAAACCCGAAAAAACAAGGAAAATTAAAACCTCACACTGAAGGACCCAGAATATGGTGAGAAAAAATGATAAAAGTAGAAAATTAAAAATTCACACTGAAGGACCCGAATATGGAAACAAAACCTGAATATTTTCAAAATGAGAATAATCACACTGTAGGACCCAGAAATACGAAAAAACTTGAAAAACGTGGAAAATGAGAAAATCACACTGCAGGACCCAAATATGCAGAGAAACCCTGAAAAACATGAAAATTAAAAATTCACACTGTCAGACCCAGTATATGGTAAGTAACCATGAAAAAATGGAAAATTAGAAAATAACACTGTATTACCCAGAATATGGTGAGAAATACTGAAATACTTGGAAAATTCAAAATTCACACTGAAGGATCTGGAATATGGCAAGGAAATCTGAAAAACGTGGAAATGAGAAAATCACACTATAGGAACCTGAATATGATGAAAAATCCTGAAAAACGTGGAAAATTAAAAATTACCACTTGAAGGACCCTGAATATGGCAAGAAAACCTGAAAAAGTTTGAAAATGAGAATAATCACACTGTAGGACCCAGAAATACGAAAAAACTTGAAAAACGTGGAAAATTTGAAATCACACTGCAGGTCCCAGAATAAGCTGAGAACCCCTGAAAAACGTGAAAATTAAAAATTCACAGTGAAGGACCCCAAATATGGCGAGAAAACCTGAAAAAGTTGGAAAATGAGAAAATCACACTGTAGGACCCAGAATTACGAAAAAACTTGAAAAACGTGGAAAATGAGAAAATCACACTGCAGGACCCAGAATGTGCCGAGAACACCTGAAAAACGTGAAAATTAAAAATTCACACTGTCGGACCCAATATATGGCAAGAAACCATGAAAAAAGTGGAAAATGAGAAAATCACACTACAGGACACAGAATATTAAACCCTGAAAAACATGAAAATTAAAAATTCACACTATTGGACAGAATATATGACAAGAAACCATGAAAAAAGTGGAAAATGAGAAATTCATACTGTATTACCCAGAATATGGCGAGAAATACTGAAAAACGTGGAAATTTCAAAATTCACACTGAGGGACCTGGAATATGGCATGAAAACCTGAAAAAAGTGGAAATGAGAAAATCACACTGTAGGACCCTGAATATGACGAAAAAAACCTGAAAAACGTGGAAAATTAAAAATTCACAGTGAAGGACCTGGAATATGGCGAGAAATCCTGAAAAACAAGGAAAATTAAAAACTAACACTGAAGGACCCAGAATATGGCGAGGAAACCTGAAAAAGGTTGAAAATGAGAATAATCACACTGTAGGACCCAGAAATATAAAAAAACTTGAAAAACGTGGTCAATGAGAAAATCACACTGCAGGACCCAGAGTATGCTGAGAAACCCTGAAAAACGTGAAAATTAAAAATTCACACTGTCGGACCCCGTATATGGCAAGAAACCATGAAAAAAGTGTAAAATGAGAAAATCACACTGAATTACCCAGATTATGGCGAGAAATACTGAAAAACGTGGAAAAATCAAAATTCACACTGAAAGACTTGTAATATGGGAAGAAAACCTGAAAAACGTAGAAATGAGAAAATCACAATGTATTACCCAGAATTGGCGAGAAATACTGAAAAACGTGGAAAATTAAAAATTCACACTGAAGGACCCAGAATATGGCGAGAAAACCTGAAAAAAGGGAAAATTAAAAAATCACACTTAAGAGCCCAGAATATGGCGAGAAACCCGTATAAAGTAGAACATTAAAAATTCACACTGAAGGACCCCGAATATGGGGAGAAAACCTGAAAAAGTTGGAAATGAGAAAATCACACTGTAGGACCCAGAAGTACAAAAAAACTTGAAAAAACGTGGAAATGAGAAAATCACACGGTAGGACCCTAAATATGACAAAAAAACCTGAAAAACAAGGAAAATTAAAATTCACACTGAAGCACCCAGAATATGTCCAGGAAACCTGAAAAAGGTGGAAAAAGAGAAAATTACACTGTAAGACCCAGAATTATGAAAAAACTTGAAAAACGTGGAAAATGAGAAAATCATACTGCAGGAACTTGAATATGCCGAGAAACCCTGAAAAACGTGAAAATTAAAAATTCACACTATCGGACCCAGAATATGGCAAGAAACCCTGAAAAAAGTAGAAAATTAAAAACTCACAGTGAAGGACACCAAATATGGGAAGAAAACCTGAAAACGGTGAAAATGAGAAAATCACACTGTAGGATCCTGAATATGATGAAAAAACCTGAAAAACGTGAAAAATGAAAAATTCACACTGAAGGACCCCAAATATGGCGAGAAAACCTATAAAAGGTGAAAAATGAGAATAATCTCACTGTAGCACCCAGAATTGCGAAAAAACTTGAAAAATGTCGTAAATGAGAAAATCACACTGTTGGACCCAGAATATGGCAAGAAAACCTGACAAACGTGGAAAATTAAAAATACACTGGGTAGGACCCAGAATATGGCGAGAAAGCCTGAAAAAAGTAGAAAATTAAAAACTCACACTGAAGGACCCCAAATATGGCGAGAAAACTTGAAAAACGTGGAAAATGAGAAAATCACACTGTAGGACCCTTAATATGAAGAAAAACTTGAAAAACGTGGAAAATTAAAAATTCACACTGAAGGACCCGGAATATGGCAAGAAACCCCGAAAAAAAAATGGAAAATTAAAACCTCACACGGAAGGACCCAGAATATGGCCAGAAAACCTGAAAAAAGTAGAAAATTAAAAATTCACACTGAAGGACCCCGAATATGGTGAGAAAACCTGAAAAAGGTTGAAAATGAGAATAATCACACTATAGGACCTAGAAATATGAAAAAACTTGAAAAACGTGGAAAATGAGAAAATCACACTGCAGGACCCAACATATGCCGAGAAACCCTGAAAAACGTGAAAATTAAAAATTCACACTATGGGACCCAGAATATGGCTAGAAAAAATAAAAAAAGAAGAAAATTAAAAACTCACAATGAAGGACCCCAAATATGGCGAGAAAACCTGATAAAACTGGAAAATGAGAAAATCACACTGTATTACCCAGAATATGGTGAGAAATACTGAAAAACGTGGAAAATTAAAAATTCACACTGAAGGACCCGAATATGGTGAGAAAACCTGAAAAAGGTTGAAAATGAGAAAATCACACTGTAGGACCCAGAAATACGAAGAAAACTTGAAAAACGTGAAAAATGAGAAAATCACACTGCAGAACCCAGAATGTGCCTAGAAACCCTGAAAAACGTGAAAATTAAAAATTCACACTGTCGGACCCAATATATGGCAAGAAACCATGAAAAAATTGGAAAATGAGAAAATCACACTGTAGGACCCTGAATATGGTGAGAAATACTGAAATTCGTGGAAAAATTAAAAATTCACACTGAAGGACCTGGAAAATGGCAATAAAACCTGAAAAACGTGGAAATGAGAAAATCACACTGTGGGACCCTGAATATGACAAAAAAACCTGAAAAACTTGGAAAATTTTAAATTCACAGTGAAGGACCCGGAATATGGCAAGAAAACCTGAAAAACAAGGAAAATTAAAAACTCACACTGAAGGACCCAGTATATGGCCAGAAAACCTGAAAAACAAGGAAAATTAAAAACTCATACTGAAGGACCCAGAATATGGCGAAAAAACCTGAAAAACAAGGAAAATTAAAAACTCACACTGAAGAACCCAGATTATGGCAAAAAAAAAAAAACCTGAAAAATGTGTAAATTGAGAATAATCCCAGTGTAGGACCCAGAATTGCGAAAAAACTTGAAAAAGGTTCTAAATGAAAAAACTCACCCTGTAGAACCCAGAATATTGCAAGAAACCCTGAAAACGTGGAAAATTAAAAATAAACGCTGTAGGACCCAGAATATGGCGAGAAACCCTGAAAAAAGTAGAAAATTAAAAACTCACACTGTAGGACCAGGAATATGGCAAGAAACCCTGAAAAAAGTACAAAATTAAAAACTGACAGTGAAGTATCCCAAATATGGCGAGAAAACCTGAAAAAGGTGGAAAATGAGAAAATCACACTATAGGACCCAGAATTACGAAAAAACTTGAAAAACGTGGAAAAATAGAAAATCACACTGCAGGACCCAGAATATGCCAAGAAACCCTGAAAAACATGAAAATTAAAAATTCACACTATCGCACCCAGAATATGGTGAGAAACCCTGAAAAAAGTAGGAAATTAAAAACTCACAGTGAAGGATCCCAAATATGGCAAGAAAACAAGAAATAGGTGGAAAATTAGAAAATCACACTGTAGGACCAGTATGACTATAAAACTTGAAAAACGTGGAAAATGAAAAAAATCACACTGCAGGACCCAGAATGTGCCAAGAAACCCTGAAAAATGTGAAAATTAAAAATTCACACTGTCGGCCGAATATATGGCAGGAAACCATGAAAAAAGTGGAAAATGAGAAAATCACACTGTATTACAAAGAATATGGTGAGAAATACTGAAATTCGTGGAAAAATTAAAAATTCACAGTGAAGGACCCGGAATATGGAAAGAAAACCTGAAAAACAAGGAAAATTAAAAACTCACACTGAAGGACCCAGAATATGGCGAGAAAACCTGAAAAAGGTAAAAAATGAAAATAATCATACTGTAGGACACAGAATTGCGAAAAAAATTGAAAAAAATCGAAAATTAGATAATCACACTGTAGGACCCAGAATATGCCGAGAAACCCTGAAAAATTAGAAATGTAAAAACTCATACTGAAGGACCCCAAATATGGCGAGAAAACCTGAAAAAGGTGGAAAATGAGAAAATCACACTACAGGAACCAGAATATGCCGAGAAACCTTGAAAAAGGTGAAAATTAAAAATTCACATTATCAGTCCCAGAATATGGCGAGAAACCATGAAAAAGTAGAAAATTAAAAATTCACACCTTAGGACCCAGAATATGACCAAAAAAAACAGAAAAACTTGGAAAACAAAATATTCACACTGAAGGACCTGGAATATGGCGAGAAAAACTGAAAACGTGGAATATTAAAAATACACGCTGTAGGACCCAGAACATGGCAAGAAACCCTGAAATAAGGAGAAAATTAAAAACTCACACTGAAGGAACCCAAATATGGCGAGAAAACCTGAAAAAAGTGGAAAATGAGAAAATCACACTATAGGACCCAGAATTACGAAAAAAACTGGAAAAACGTGAAAAATGAGAAAATCACACTGCAGGACACAGAATATGCCAAGAAACCCTGAAAAATTAGAAAATTAAAAACTCACACTGAAGGACCCCAAAATGGTGAAAAACCTGAAAAAAGTAGAAAATTAAAAATTCATACTGAAGGACCCCCGCATATGGCGAGAACACCTGAAAAAGTTGGAAAATGATAATAATCACACTGTAGTACCCAGAATTGCAAAAAAAATTGAAAATCGTCGAAAATGAGAAAATCAAACTGTAGGACCCAGAATATGCCTAGAAACCCGGAAAACTTGGAAAATTAATAGTACAAGCTGTAGGACCCAGAATATAGCCAGAAACCCTGAAAAAAAGTAGAAAATTACAAACTCACACAGAAGGACCCCAAATATGGCGAGAAAACCTGAAAAAGGTGGAAAATGAGAAAATCACACTGTAGTACCCAGAATTACGAAAAAACTTGAAACACGAGGAAAATGAGGAAATCACACTGCAGCACCCAGAATATGCCGAGAAACCCTGAAAAACGTGAAAATTAAAATTCACAATGTCGGACACACAATATGGCGAGAAATACTGAAAAACGTGGAAAATAAAATTCACACTGAAGGACGTGGAACATGGCAAGAAAACCTGAAACATGTGGAAATGAGAAAATCACACTGTAGGACCCCGAATATGACGAAAAAGCCTGAAAAACGTAGAAAATTAAAAACTCACACTGAAGGACTCAGAATATGGAGAGAAAACCCGAAAAAGGGGAAAAATGAGAAAATCACACTGTAAGACCCAGAATTGTGAAAAAACTTGAAAAATGTCGAAAATGAGAAAATAACACTGTAGGACCCAAAATATGAAGAAAAAACCTGAAAAACGTGGAAAATTAAAATTTTGCCTATTAGCTAAGCACATGAAAGTCATGCTGAGAGAGAAGATGGGACAGCCCCCTACTGAAAAAGGAAAGAGCTCAGCTGATTCTGTAAGGCTGGATAGAAGAAATCAGGGCCTTCTCTGCATCCCACACGTACAGTCGCAGGACTGAATGCCACCTTGGAAGCCTGGCCACTGTTCAGGACCTTGAAGATTTCGCCGGGAGCTTCGAAGTGTAGACACAAGACCACCAGAGATATCAGGGTTCGAATCAAGCCTCCCACCCCAGAGAGATGCCCGAAGCGACTCCTTAGAGGAGTCCCTCTCTTCTTTCATGGTATCTGGCAGTTTACCCAGTGGTGAAAATTCGGCAGAATCTGAGGCTTGTTCGGTTAAGTCCACACTGCGCCTTCCAGCTCACAGAACCCTAGAAGGACTCATTCCTCCTACTCGCATCTATTCATTCTCTGCACAGGAATCCAACTTGTGATTTCAAAACACTGAGCTGGGAGACCCAGGCTCAGTCAGGACTCTACAGAGGCCAGAGGGCTGACTGTGGTTCTTGGAGTATGTTTCCTATCCGAAGTGCAAGGACTTCTTAAATGTAAAAATCCTTTGCCTTTTTATGGAGATTATGGAAAAAAGGGAAGTTCCAAGGCAGATTCACAAAGCTGCTACCCTAGCCAGGTTTGGCAGCACCTCGCCTTTCTTTGATCTGCAAACCAGGGGACCTGAAAAATGCTAGTCCAGCAAATCTGAAGAGGTCATAGGCTCTTGACTACTTTTTGGGTCCTGTGGGTTGGACCCAAGCAAACTAGTGATGATTAAAGTCCAGTGATCTGGAACCAGATTTGCACTTAAGGGCTACTGGCAAATTTCAAAGCGGTTTTTATTTGCCAGCCACATGTCTTGCAGCTAGTCTCACAATCCTGTTTTAGCTATTTGTGTTTCTTCTCATGTAGCTCAGGGTATGTCAAATACACTAAAGACCTGACTAGAAGCTGGTGCATCTAGAGGCCTGCTCCAGTTCTCCCTGATTTGCCAGAGCAGCTGGATTGATTTTTTTTAATTCCAACATTTTCCAATATTTGTATCCTTCAGGCTAATTTGAATAATGCCAGCAATTCTTGGTGGACATTTTGAGTTATGAGCTGATGCTGTAGCACATCTAATTGCTTGCCTAAGCCTGGGTTCCAACCTGAACACCAGATTAATACACATGCCAATCTTTCCAGCACACAAGAAGGGAAGGCATGAAGATTAGAAATGCAGCTATCCTTGACTTTGTCAGGAGCAGCCTAAGGTAAAGGAACAAGACTCTGCCTAAAACAGAAAACAAGGTCCAAAGAAACCAACCAAAAATACCACTTTGGGTACTTACGAATTTCCATTTTCATTTGTTTAGTCATACCTTCTAAGGAGCCAAGGTTGACTTTTAATCCTCAGGGTTTGATTGGCAAAAGAAGAGGACTGGTCCAAGATTTGAACCTAGGAAGATCCTATCAGACCCTAAGCGAGAATCCTCTAAGGGTAGGACCAACAAGCCTTAAAGAGAAGCTCCAGCTAGTCTCTCTAAGAGGGATATCTTGGAATCCTCTGGTTGAATTCAGTAAACACCAAAAGAATTGAGTTTCAGATCTACATGAAAAGGGTAATCCAAGACTACCCAGTGCCCCAATTGCTTGAGAATGTCAAAACTAGTGTAGAGTCTGTAACACTTGCACCCACTGCAATTTAGTACACCCAGTGCTGCCTCAAGCAGAGCAAAAGAACCACCAAATGCTCCCTACCTCCAGTTCTAATGTCAGAGATACAGAAAGCAGAACCCCAACCATGGGGCACTCCTGGGAAGTGCCAGCATTGTCTCCAGTCGAGACCCAACGAAAATAACATCTCGTCCAACTTTGGGCTCAAACCAATGACCCTGAGATTAATAATCTCGTGCTCTAACGACTGTGCTAGATGGGGAACTGTTCTTTAGCTTAGAAGTTTATAATTGTGACCACCACTGGGTAAGCATCCCCAGAGCAAATCCTTGTTGAGCACCTGCTCCGTTGGCATATCATAGAAATACAATGCAGACAGGCAAAGCCATGGCTGGCACTGGAGGAGCATGGTTAAACCTGTTTCCATCGCTGTAGCAGGTCTTTGCGCATCTGATCAGTATTTGCTTACTAAACTGTATATTAGCCTCAACCGACTTCTGTGTTGTCCTCTGTTTCCCCCAAACTGAACGTAATCTAAATGTAAGAAATGTCTCCTGTAAGTCTGGCACCCTGATTTTGTTGTTAACAGACATAGCTTGTCAAGTCTGAGCCTAGGTGGCACAGGATCTGGGAGCTGACTTAGGGTGGCCATAGGGGCCAACAGGTCAGTAAAGGGAATCCAACTAGAGCTCAAATGACTAACCTAGATGTCAGTAGGGTTAAGTTGGGGATCCTAGTGAGGGTCCAACCAATCCAGGGGTACGGATCTGAGCCAAAGGAGGCTCAGGCAATGTCCTATCCACCTCCACCCTCGGGGCTTCTCCTAGGTCCTTTTCGGTCAGAGTGCCAGGAATCTGGTTCTTACCTATGCCTCTGGAATGGGACCTATCACACTGCACCCAGAATACCAGATGCTTCCATTGAAGCATCAAGAACACAGAGCAATGGCTGTCTGTCTTCAGGTGTATCCTATCCTCTAGTCCTATTTCCAAATTAAGGGCTTGGCTGAGCTGCCTCATTATGTAATTGCAAACCTTCCTAATCGTTGAAGGAAGAGGCACAAAAGAACCAGCATAGGAAGGAACCAATCATCACCTCCCTGCAACCCCAACTTAAAGGGGTTCACGTGTGACTTTCCCAAGGTTGGACCAATCTCCACCGCCATGCAACACTGTAGCCTCTTGTAGTTTTAAATGTTCACTTACTGTATGCTTTTATATGAAGAAAGACTTGGTTTTTCTTTTCCATTTCTAAGATTACCAGACCTTTTTCTGTTTAGAGAATATGCTCATTACTACCCTTTAGATACAGTAAATATAACTGTTGCTCATAGAACTTACTTGTTTTCTTGATATTTTTAAGGGTAAATGGCAGAGTTTGTTTAAAAAATATTTTGCAGTTAATTATTTGTGTGAGTGATGAAGCTCTGATTTTTCAAACCTGTCAAGAGGTACGATGACCTCCCCTCTCTCTCTCTCTCTCTCTCAAAAGCCCTCTTTCCTCTCTCTCAATGATGTATTTTATTTTTAGTGTAAGGGTGTTTGCATGTGTATACTGTGCCCACAGAAGCCAGAACAGAGTATCACATCCCCTGGAACTGGAGATGGGCCACCATATAATTTCTGGTAGTTGAGCCCAGGTTCTCTGGAAGAGGAGACAATGCTGTTAATTGTTGAGCCCTTTCAGTGTCCCCACCCATCTTTAAATTTTTAGAAGTATATGTGAGGCTGTGTTTATGTACATCATATGCAGACCATAAGAGGGATTTATATTCTCGAGAATCTGACACCCTCTTCTGGAGTGTCTGAAGACAGCTACAGTGTACTTATATCAAATAAATACATAAATAAATAAATAAACATTTTTTAAAAAGGATAAAAAAAAGAAAGACCAGGTAGGACTGCCATTTGCATGTTCATAGGGGAAACCTGGAGAGAGAGCAGTCTAACCTCAGCAGGTTGCTTCCCTCTGGATGGTAGCTCAGAGTGTAATCCAGGCAAGACAGGCAAATCACTGATTTCAAGGACTGCCTGGTTCAGGACAGCCAATGCTATGAAGAGGAAGGAGCTATGTAGTGATAACAAAGCAAGGACACACTAACCAGGAAAAAGAATAGACAGTGTAGCTTGTGATAGGGTACCAACAAGAGAAAGCCTTCTGTTACTACTTACAAACACAAGAAGCCTTGCACCCTTCCGCCAAGGTTATTATCACTGGTTATGACCACAAGGCTTGGGCTCTTATGTCTATAGGAAGCACCTGTCTGTGCCTTTAAGTACCATTGAAAGTTCAGGGCTATAATTCATCTGTAACAAGCAACAGTGGTAAGAACCTGCAGCCTTTGAAAACAACTCTTTTTTTAAAAAAGCAGGGGACACAACTGAGCTGTAGAGCTCCTCAAGTTCAGCCCTATTACTTGGTAGGGAAACAACCTCAGTGTCCAGAGCTGAGGTGTCACAGGCAAACTGCTGCAATTTTTGAGTACCATCTAGAGAGATAAAAGATATGATGTGGTTACTTAATTTATGTATTTTATTATTTCTATTTGTTGTTTTGTGTTGTTTTATTTGGTTTTAGATAAGGCCTCAGTCTATAGCTCTGGCTGACCCAGGACTGACTACATGTGTTAATTAGGGTTTCACAGCTGAGAACAGACACCAAGAGCAAGGTAAGACTTAGAAAACCCGACATTCAGGGGTGGCTCAAGCTCTTAATGAGAGCACTCGGGAGGCAGAGGCAGTCAGTTTCTGAGTTCGAGGCCAGCCTGTTGAAAGAAAGACAGACAGACAGATCAGTAAAATAAAAGCCAGAACCTTCTCTGCTTTTGTTTTCTTTTGCCTCGAGGTAGGATTTCTCTTGGTTTAGCCCAGGCAGTCTGTTCTGGAACTATCAGTGTAGGCTTGGGTAGCCTCAAACACACAGAGGTCCTCTCTGCCTGCCTGCCTTTGCCACCCACACAGCCTGGCAGAAGCCAGAATCTATTTTTCCCTTTTATTTATATATTTGTTTGTTTGTTTGTTTGCTTGCTTGCTTGCTTGTTTGTTTGTTGTTATTATAACTATTAGTTCTCAATGTAAGTGTGTGTGTGTGTGTGTGTGTGTGTGTGTGTGTGTGTGTGTGCTCTATCTGCTGCCTATATGACTACATGCCAGAAGAGGGCACCATAATCTAGGACAAGTCACCATGCAACTCCTGAGAATTAATTAAAAAAAAAGGAAATTCTAATCACATAGAAGGTAGATATCAGCGAGGCTGTCAGAGTGCTTTTCAAGGCTTACTGTAAATAATAAAAATTGTGTGTCTTTTACCAAACAACAGAAGGGAAGGGAGGTGGTGTGCCTGCATGTCTGTTGTCTGCATGTCTACTTCCTTGTTCTGTCACTCGGTTGAACATTGGCACATTGACCTCACCATGCTGAAAGGCGACATGTGGATGGCAGCCATCTTGTCTGCTGACTGACCACCCTTCTCAACATGGAGGTGGCTGGCCGTCACGAGACCTATTGTTCCAGGTTGCTTCTGTTTCTTCCCCTTCTTTCCCAGCTACTAGTGGAATAGAACTTAACTGAATCCAGTGCAGAAGGGTGAGGAGTCACTGAAAAGCCACCAGCAGCCATGGCCACATGTTTTTCTCTTGCTTTTTGTCTATTACTTCTTTATTATTTTTAGGAGGGAGGGGCGTTCAAGACAGTGTTTCTTTGTGTAGCCCTGGGTGTCTTGGAACACACTCTGTAGACCAGGATGGCCAGGAATGCAGAAATCTGCCGGCCTCTGCCTGCCAAGTGCTGGGATTAAAGGGGTGCTCCACCACACCGGCTTCCTTGTTTATTTCTAAGAATCCGTGGGAAATATGATTTCTTTAATCTGTGTACCCTAGACTAACACACACATGCACACAAACAGGGAGTGAGAGAGAAAGATAAGGAGGAATGACATGAATTTTAGGAAAAAGTGATATTAATGTATTAATATTACTTTTATTCATACATATATACATATATACATACATAGAATTAGAGTAGAGCTGAGGCAATTGTGGAACACACCTTTAGCCTCAGGCAGATTTCTGCATTCAAGGTCACCCTGGCTTACAGAGGGAGTTCCAAGTCAGCCAGGGCTGCACAGAGAAACCCGTTCTGAGAAAAAAATAATAATTGAAAGAAAGAAAGAGAGAAAGAAAGGAAGAAAGAAAGAAAGAAAGAAAGAAAGAAAGAAAGAAAGAAAGAAAAAAAGAAAGAAAGAAAGAAAGAGGATAAAAAGTTTTTAAAAATTAAGAAAAAAAATTACCAGATTACAATCAAGCACACACAGCAATGGCTGTCTTCAGGTGTATCCTTTCAGCCTCCAAAACAAAAAGAAATGGCTGTCTGTCTTCAGGTGTATCCTATTCTCCAGTCTTATTTCCAACCTGAGAGCTGGGCTGAGCTGCCTCATTATGTAATTGCAAACCTTCCTTGGTTTGTCTTTTCCATTTCTAAGACTAACAGACCTTTTTCTATTTAGAGAATATGCTCAAGACTGTCCTTTAGATATAGTAAATATAACTGTTGCTCATAGAACTTGTTTTCTACGAATTTTTAAAGGTAAATGGCAGAGTTTATTTATAAAAAATATTTTGCATTTATTTATTTGTGTAAGTGATGAAGCTCAGGTCTTCAAACTCGTCAGGAGGTATGATTACCTCCCCTCTCTCTCACCCCCTCTCTCTCCTCTCTCTCAATGATCTATTTTATTTTTAGTGTAAGGGTGTTTTGAATGTGTATGCTGTGCCCACAGACTCCAGAACAGAGTATTAGATCCCCTGGAACTGGAGATGGGCCACCATATATATACTGGTAATTGAGCCCAGGTTCTCTGGAAGAGGAGACAATGCTCTTAATTGTTGAGCCCTTTCTGTAGCCCCATCTTTCACTATTTTTTTTTTGAGTATATGTGAGGCTGTGTTTATATACATCATATGTAGACAATAAGAATGATTTAGATTCTTCAGAATCTGACACCCTCTTCTGGAGTGTCTGAAGATAGCTACAGCATATTTAAATATAATAAATAAATCAATCTTTTAAAAGAAAAGGAAAAGAAAAAAAGAAAGACCAGGCCTGCCATATGCATGTTCATAGAGGAAACTGGAAGAGACCCCAATCTAACCTCAGCATGGTGCTTCCTTCTGGATGGTAGCTCACAGTTTCATCCCAGCAAGACAGGCAAATCACTGAGTTCAAGGACAGTAAGGTTCAGGACCACCAAGGTTAGGAAGGGAAAGGGGCTGTGTAGAGAATACAAACCGACAAAACAAAAACAAGGAAAAAGAAGTGACAGTGTAACTTGGGGTAGGGTACCAACAAGAGAAAGCCTTCTGTTACCACTTACAAACACCAGTAGCCTTGCACCCTTCTGCCCAGGTCCCTGTCTTCCTTTCTAGGAATTCTTAGGATGCCAGGGGGTGGGGGAATCCAGATTAACTTTTTAATAACAAAGACTTGGCCTTTTATGTCTATAGGAAGCCAGTCTCAGTGCCTTTAACTACCACTGAAAGTTCAGGGCTGTGACTCAACTGTAACAAGCAACAGTGCTAAGAACCTGCAGCTTTGAAAACAACTTTTTTTTAAAGTGGGGGACACAACTCAGCAGTAGAACCCCTCAGGTTCAGCCCTAATACTTGTTAGGGAAACAGCCTCAAAGTTCAGAGCTGAGGTCTCATGGGTGAACTGCTTCAAGCTCTGAGTATCATCTAAAGAAAGAAAAGATATCATGTGGTTGCTTAATTTATTTATTTTATTATTTCTATTTTTTGTTTTGTTTGTTTTGTTTTAGATAATGCCTCACTCTGTAGCTATGGCTGACCTAGGACTGACTACATGTCTTAATTAGGGTTTCACAGCTGAGAAACAGACACCATACCAATGTAAGACTTAGAAAACCCAACAGTCAGTGGTGGCTCGAGCTCTTAATGAGAGCACTCTGGAGGCAGAGGCAGTCAGTTTCTGAGTTCGAGGCCAGCCTGGTTAAAAACAGCGTCAGGCAGGGCAGGGCTAGGTTAGGTAGGGCTAGGCTAAGCAGGGCTAGGCAGGGCAGTGCAGGGGAGGGCTAGGCTATGCTAGACTGGGCTGGGATAGGCAGGGCTAGGCAGAGCAGGGCTAGGCTGAGCTAGGCAGGGCTAGGATAGTCTAGGCAAGGCAGGGCCATATTCTTGGTCCCATAGTGTGAATTTTTAAATTTCACGATTTTCAGGGTTTCTCAGAATATTCTGGTTCCTGCAGTGTGATTTTTGTCATTTTCCAAGATTTTCAAGTTTTTCCGTTATTCTGGGTCCTTCAGGGTGATTTTCTCATTTTCCACCTTTTTCAGGTTTTCTTGCCATATTCGGGGTCCTTCAGTGTGAGTTTATAATTTTCTACTTTTTTCAGGGTTTCTCGCCATATTCTGGGTCCTACAGAGTATATTTTTAAATTTCCCCGTTTTTCAGGGTTTCTCAGCATATTCTGGGTCCTATAGTGTGATTTTCTCATTTTCTACTTTTTTCAATTTTTTTCGCATTACTGTGTCCTACAGTATGATTTTCTCATTTTCCACCTTTTTCAGGTTTTCTCGATATATTTGGGGTCCTTCAGTGTCAGTTTTTAATTTTCTACTTTTTTCAGGGTTTCTCGCCATATTCTGGGTCCTACAGCGTGTATTTTAAATTTTCTACTTTTTTCAGGTTTTCTCGCCATATTCGGGGTCCATCAGTGTGAGTTTTTAATTTTCTACTTTTTTCAGGGTTTCTTGCCATATTTTGGGTCCTACAGAGTGTAATTTTAATTTTCCACGTTTTTCAGGGTTTCTCGGCATATTCAGGTTCCTACAGTGTGATTTTCTCATTTTCCACTTTTTTCAATTTTCTACGCATTACTGTGTCCTACAGTATGATTTTCTCATTTTCCACCTTTTTCAGGTTTTCTCACTATATTTGGGGTCCTTCAGTGTGAGTTTTTAATTTTCTACTTTTTTCAGGGTTTCTCGCCATATTCTGGGTCCTACAGTGTGTATTTTTAATTTTTTACTTTTTTCAGGTTTTCTCGCCATATTCTGGGTCCTTCAGTGTGAGTTTTTAATTTTACTCGTTTTTCAGGTTTTCTCGCCATATTCAGGGTCCTTCAGTGTGAATTATTAATTTTCCATGTTTTTCAGGTTTTTTCGTCATTTTCTGGGTCTTACAGTGTGATTTTCTCATTTCTACCTTTTTCAGGTTTTCTTGCCATATTCCAGGTCCTTCAGTATTAATTTTGAATTTTCTAATTTTTTCATGGTTTCTAGCCATAATCGAGATTTTTCAGTGTTTTTATCGCCATATTGTAGGTATTACAGTATGATTTTCTCATTTTTTGATCCTTTCATGGTTTGTCACCATATTTCAGGTCCTATAATGTGATTTTCTCATTTTTCGACGTTTTCAGGGTTTCTCACCAGATTCCAGGTCCTACAGTGTGATTTTCTAATTTTTCGACTTTTTCAGGGTTTCTTGCCATATTCCAGGTCCTTCAGTGTGATTTTCTCATTTTCCACATTTTTCAGGATTTCTTGCCATATTCCAGCCCCCTGTTTGAATAATTAATTATCCACGTTTTTCAGGGTTTCTCACCATATTCTGGGACATACAGTTTGATTTACTCATTTTTCAACTTTTCCAGGGTTTCTCACCATATTCCAGGTCCTACAATGTGATTTTCTCATTATTCGACTATACAGGGTTTCTCACCATATTCCAGGTACTAGATATGATTTTCTCATTTTTCGACTTCTTCAGGGTTTCTCAACATTTTCCAGGTTCTACAGTGTGATTTTCTCATTTTTCGACTTATTCAAGTTTTCTCACCATATTCCAGGTCCTACAGTGTGATTTTCTCATTTTCCACATTTTTCAGGATTTCTTGCCATATTCCAGGCCTTCAGTGTGATTTTTTAATTATCCACGTTTTTATAGTTACTCGCCATATTCCAGGTCCTACATTGTGATTTTTCCTTTTCAACGATTTTCAGGTTTTCTTGCCCTATTCCTGGTCCTACAGGGTAAGTTTTTAATTTTCCACATTTTTCGGGGTTTCTCGCGATATTCTAGGTACTTCAGTATGATTTCCAATTTTTCCCCTCTTTCTGGGTTTCTAGACACATTCCAGGTCCATCAGTGTGACTTTCTCATTTTCCACCTTTTTCTGGGTTTCTCTCCATTTTCCAGGTCCTAGAGTGTGAGTTTCTCATTTTCCACGTTTTTCAGGGTTTCTCGCCATATTCCAGGTCATTCACTGTTTGATTTTAATTTTCCACATTTTTCAGAGTTTCTTGTCATATTCCAAGTCCTAGAGTGTGAGTTTTTAAATTTCCAAATTTTTCAGGGTTTCTTGCCATATTCCATGTCCTACAGTGCGAGTTTTAATTTTCCACGTTTTTCATGGTTTTCTTCCTATTCCAGATCCTACAGTATGATTTTCTCATTTTTCATGATTTTCAGTTTTCTTCCCATATTCCAGATCCTACAGTGTGAGTTTTTTTATTTTCCATGTTTTTCAGGGTTTCTTTCCATACTCCAGGTCCTATAGTGTGAGTTTCTCATTTTCAACGTTTTTCAGAGTTTTTCGCCATATTATAGGTCCTGCAGTTTGAGTTCCTCATTTTCCATGTTTTTCAGGTTTCCTCTCCATATTCCTGTTCCTACAATGTTAGTTTTTAATTTTCCACGTTTTTCAGGGTTTCTTGCCATATTCCAGGTCCTGCAGTTTGAATTTTTTATTTTCCACGTTTTTCAGTGTTTCTTGCCATATTCTAGGTCCTACAGTGAGATTTTATCATTTTTCATGATTTTCAGGTTTTCTCGCCATATCCCAGGTCCTTCAGTGTGAGTTTTTAATTTTCCACGTTTTTCTGTGTTTCTTGCCATATTCCATATCCTACCATTTGAGTTTCTTATTGTTCACATTATTTAGGGGTTCTTGCCATATTCTAGGTACTGCAGTGTGATTTTCTCATTTTTCATTATTTTTAGGTTTTTTAATTATCTGATTCTTTCAGGTTTTCTCCCCATATTCTAAGTCCTGCTGTGTGATTTTTGTCATTTTCCAACTTTTCTGGGTTTCTCGACATATTCCAAGTTCTGCAGTTTGATTTTGTCATTTTCCACCTCTTTCAGGGTTTCTTGCCACATTCCAGGTCCTCCAGTGTGAGTTTCTCCTTTTCCACGTTTTATAGGGAATCTTGCCATATTCCAGGTCCTAGAGTGTGAGTTTTTAATTTTCCACGTTTTTCAGGTTTTCTCACCATATTCCAGGTCCTACAGCGTGATTCTCTCATTTTCCACAATTTTAAGGTTTTCTTTCCATATTCCAGTTCTTATAGTTTGAGTTTCTCATTTTTCACATTTTTCAGTTCTTCTCACCATATTCCAGGTCCTAGAGTGTGAGTTTTTAATTTTCCACGTGTTTCAGTGTTTCTTGCCATATTCCAGATTGTACAGTGTGATTTTCTCATTTTCTGTGATTTTTCAGGTTTTCTTGCCATATTCCCAGTCCTATAGTATAAGTTTTCAATTTCCCATGTTTGCCAAGGTTTCTCGACATATTCCAAGTCCTATAGTTTGAGTTTCTCATTTTTCGGTGTTTCTAGCCATATACCAGGTGCTGCAGTGTTATTTTCTCATTTTCCACCTTTTTCTGGGTTTCTTGCCATATTCCAGGTCCTACAGAGTGAGTTTCTTATTTTCCACCTTTTTCAGGTTTTCTCAACATATTCCAGATCCAACCGTGTGAGTTTTTAATTTTCCACGTTTTTCAGGGTTTCTCAGCATATTCCAGGTCCTACAGTTTGGGTTTCTCATTTTCCAAGTCTGTCAGTGTTTCTCTCCCTATTCCAGGTCCTACAGTGTGATTTTCTCATTTTTCATACTTTGCAGGTTATTGGGTGTGAGTTTTTTATTTTCAATTTTTTTCAGGTTTACCTGCCATATTCCATGTCCTACAGTTTGATTTTCTCATTTTTCAGGATTTTGAAGTTTTCTTGTCATATTTTAGGTCCTACACTGTTAGTTTTTTTTTCCACTTTTAAAAGGTTTTCTTACGCCGGGCGTGGTGGCGCACGCCTTTAATCCCAGCACTCGGGAGGCAGAGGCAGGCGGATTTCTGAGTTCGAGGCCAGCCTGGTCTACAAAGTGAGTTCCAGGACAGCCAGAGCTATACAGAGAAACCCTGTCTCGAAAAACCAAAAAAAAAAAAAAAAGGTTTTCTTACTATATTCCAAGTCCTACAGTGTCATTTTCTCATTTTCCACGTTTTTCAGGGTTTCTCGCCATATTCCATGTCCTACAGGTTTAATTTTTAATTTTCCACATTTTTCAGAGTTTTTCACCATATCCCAGTTCCTACAGTTTTAATTTCCATTTTCCATGTTTTTTAGAGTTTCTCGCCATATTCCAGTACCTACAGTGTGAGTTTTTAATTTTCCACGTGTTTCAGGGTTTCTTGCTATATTCCAGTTTCTACAGTTTGATTTTCTCATTGTTCATGATTTTCAGGATTTCTTGCCATATTCTGAGTCCTATAGTGTAAGTTTTCAATTTTCCATGTTTGTCAAGGTTTCTCAACATATTCCAAGTCCTATAGTTTGAGTTTCTCATTTTTCAGTGTTTCTAGCCTTCTACAAGGTCCTGCAGTGTTATTTTCTAATTTTCTTTTTTTTTTAAGATTTATTTATTTATTATATGTAAGTACACTGTACCTGTCCTCAGACACTCCAGAAGGGGGAGCCAGATCTCGTTACAGATGGTTGTGAGCCACCATAATTTCTTGCCATGTCCCTGGTCCTACACTGTTATATATTTATTTTCCACGTTCTTCAGGTTTTCTCACCATATTCCAGGTCCTACAGTGTGAGTTTTTAATTTCTACGTTTTTCAAGGTTTCTCTCCATATTCCAGGTCCTACAGTGTGATTTTCTCATTTTCAATTAATTTCCGTTTTCTTGCTATATTCCAGGTCCTACAGGGTAAGTTTTTAATTTTTCACATTTTTCAGGGTTTCTTGCGATATTCCAGGTACTGCATTATGATTTTCTCATTTTTCCCCTCTTTCTGGGTTTCTAGACACATTCCAGGTCCTACAGTGTGGTTGTCTCATTTTCAACCTTTTTCTGGGTTTCTTCCCATATTCCAGGTCCTACAGCATGAGTTTCTCATTTTCCACGTTTTTTTCAGTGTTTCTTGCCATATTTCAGGTCCTGCAGTGTTTGTTTTTAAATTTCCACGTTTTTCAGGGTTTCTCGTCATATTTCTGTTCCTACCGTTTGAGTTTATCATTTTTCACATTTTTCAGTATTTGTCGCCATATACCTGGTCGTAGAGTGTAAGTTTTTAAATTTCCACTGTTTTTCAGGGTTTCTCACAATATTCCAGGTCCTACATTGTGAGTTTTTTATTTTCGACGTTTTTCAGGGTTTATCGCCATATTCAAGGTCTACAGTGTGATTTTCTCATATTTGATGATTTTCACTTTTTCTTTCCATATTTCAGTTCCTACACTGTTATTTTTTATGTTTCACGTTTTTTAGGGTTTCTCTGTCACTGTGCTCAACTGTGGTTTTACAATGCTCCACTGTGATGTCCCACTTCTCTACGCTGTTGTCACCCTGCTCTAATGTGATCTCACAGTGCTCCACTGTGGTGTCTCAGTGCTCCACTTCTTTGTCACAATGCTCCACTTTGGTGTCACAGTATGCCACTGTGGTATCAGATTTCTCATCTCTGGTGTCACAATGCTCCACTGTGGTGTCACATGCTCCACTGTGTTGTCAGAGTTCTCCACTGTAGTTTCATTGTGGTTCACTGTGGGGAGACAGTGCTGCACTGTGGTATCACAGTGGTCCACTGTTGTGTCACAGTGCTCACTGTGGTTTATCAGTGCTCTACTGTGGTATCATATCACAGTGCTCCACTGTCATGTCACAGTGCTCCACTCTACTGTCACCATGCTTCTCTGTGTTGTCACAGTGCTCCACTGTGGTGTCACACTGCTACACTATTGTGTCACAGTGATCCACCTTTCTGACACAGTTCTCCACAGTGATGTAAGTGTGCTCCCCTCACTGTCACACTGCTGCACTGTCGTGTCACAGTGCTCAACTGTCATGTCACAATGCTCCACTCTGATGCCACAGTGGTCCACTGTGCTGTCACAGTGCTGCACTGTAGTGTCACAGTGCTCCACTCTCGGGTCACAGTACTCCACTCTGCTGTCACAGTGATCCACAGTGGTGTCACAGTGCTTTACAGTGCTTTACAGTGATGTCAGAGTGTTCCACTCTGATGTTGCACTGCTCTACTCTGTTGTCACACTTCTCCACTGTGGTGTCATTGTGGTCCTCTGTGGTGTCACAGTGCTCCTCTTCGTTGTCACAGTGCTCCACGGTGCTGTCACCCTACTCCTCTGTGGTGTCACATTTCTCCATTGTGGTGTCACATTCTCCACTGTGGTTTCACATGCTCCAGTGTGTTGTCATATACTCTAAAGATGCTCCAACACAGAACAAAGATACCTGCACCAATGTGTTCACTGAACCCTAATTTTTAATAACCATGAGCTAGAAACAACCCAGATGTCCCTCTATGGAAGAATTGTTACAGAAACTGTGGTACATTTACACAATAGAATACTACTCAGATATTAAAAAATGATCGCATCATAAACGTTGTAGGCACATGGATGGAACTAGAAAATATTTTCTTGAGTGAGGTAACCCAAATCCAAAAAACCTTGCATGGTATGTACTCACCAATAAGTGGATTTTAGCCAAAAAGCTCAGAATACCCATGCAACAACTAAAAGTCAAATGAAGTTTTACAAGAAGTGAGACCAAAGTGTCGGTTCTTCAAACCTACTTAGAAGAGGTAAGAAAATAATCATGGCAGGCTGAGGAAGGGGGTATCAGGGTGGGAGACAGAAAGGGAGGGGAATAAAGAAGGAAGGACAGGGTCAGGTATGGGAAGAGACAGGAGAGACATCTAGAGGACCAGCAGAATGAATAGGAATAAGTAGCAGCGGGGTTTGCGGAACTAGGAGATGCACTAGAAATTCCCAGATGCCAGGAATTCAAGAGGTTCCCAGAACTCAATGGGATAACAACAGCTGAAATACAGGGGAGTGCTACACCCCGGTCGAGTCAACTGGACAAGCCGAGAGGCTTAAAAGTCACTCATGAGGCAAAGAGTTTCAAAGAAGCTCTCCTCCTGGAGTCGAGCGTTCCCTAATATACAGTAATTTTTCATCCCCAAGTTTCATTCTCGAGTTAGTCTAGTGTATGGATACACGTGCTCTCTTTCAATATTTTCCTATCATAAGTGCCTTTTAAGATTGAATTCTGTCATAGCTAAACCAGTGTTCCAACAGTCCTAGTTCGTCCTTAGCGAGACCTTGGGCTTGGATTTCAGTACTGCCCCTGGTATTACACTAAAAGTTAGGTCACTGCCCTTCACAGGAATCTACCATCACCTAGGAAGAATGAAGTTTCTGACCGTAGGGGAAACCAGAATAGATGCTTAGTATTATAGCTGAGTTACACCTATTTACAGGAATTTACTATGGTTTAGGAAGCAGATCGGGCTGTGGTTTTAGAGTATTGCATTATTCATGAGATGGTTAGCTAGAACTGAACTCCCTAGTTAGAACCATGACTTGGGTGTGAAAGCCCTTGCCCTAGGAGTGAAAAGTTCTCACACCAGGCTTCTAAGACTATAGCTGACCTTAGATAGGGCTAACTTTGTCTCAATTATTTTACTGCCCAGTTCCTTCCTTTTCATTCCTCTGTTCTGTGTAAGAATCATTAAGCATCCGGTTACCTCATTTGTACCTTGCGGGTATGTCACCCAACTTCTTTATTGTCTTCTGTATAAAAAGTCTGAAGCTCGAATTGTAAAATTACATTCAGATTATACACACGAACTCTCCTGTGTGTGTCTGTTTGTCACTTGCTCATCCACGCTTTGCCCACCTGCGATGAGAGACCCCGTTCCACTCAGACACAAGGACCCATAGGGTCTGCGGCAGGGGAGATGGAGCCTGAAGGGACTATATCCAGGAGATGGACATGGGACTCAGTTGAGGGATGGGGACACCCACCCATTTAAAAATATACCGAAAATTGTCTCTGTCTAAAGGAAATATAGGGACAAAAATGGAGCAGAGACTGAAGGAAAGGCCATCCAGAGACTATAGCACAGTATTCTACCCACAGACACAAAACCCCAACACTACTGCTGTTGCCAAGATGTGCTTACAGACAGGAGCCTTGTATGTCTGTGTATCCTCTGAGAGCCTCTGTCAGCAACTGACTAAGACAGATGGAGAAACTCACAGAAACTATTGGACTGAGTGTGGGGACCCCAATGGAAAAATTAGGGGAAGGGCTGAAGGAGCTGAAGGGGATGGCAACCCCACAGGACAAACAACACTATCAATTAACCAGACCCCTCAGAGCTCCTAGGGAGTAATCTACCAACTAAAGGAGTATACATGGGCGGGTTCATGAGTAGAAATACTTATGTAGCAGAGAACTACATTGTCTGGCGTCAGTGGGAGGGGTGGCACTTGGTCCTGTTGAGGCTTGATACCCCAGGGAAGGGGGATACTAGAGGGATTAGGTGGGAGTGGCTGGGTGGGGAGGGGGAAAAGTTGGGCCTCAGGGAGGGGAGAGCAGGAGGGGGATAATACTTGAAATATAAACAAGTGAAATGATTAATACATTTTAAAGGGTGGAGGGGTTGAGATCATCCTTGGTTGTGTATTGGATGTGAAGCCTGCCTGGGAAAATGGGAGGAGAAGTGGAGAGGGAAAGAAAGAGCAAGGGGCAGAGAAATCAAGTCCATCTTGAGCTGTGTGCCAAGATGCTGTCTAGAAGACAATCGATTAAGAAAATAGAACAGAGTCTGTTGGCTCTAGCTTAGACTCTATTGCTGCCTTTGACCTCCTCTCCCTTCCTCCTCCTGGTTGATGACTCTGTGGCTTAAAGCCAGCTGATACTCTAGCCAGAACACAAACACCTGGAGCAGTACTCTTAGGGGTAATTCTTCACAAACCATGCCAATAGCCACTCTGCACTCTTCAGTGCAACAGAAGGAAGGAGGATGGGAGTAAGGAGGAGACGGTGGAATGAAATAGAAAAAGATGGAAGGTAAAAGGAAAGAAAGGAGAGTCACTAACAAGACATATGTTATCAAAGACACAGTGAGTGACTAGTCCATTTCCCAGAATATAGCGAAGTAAAACTAGCTTTACCAAAACAATTATTTGGTGTCAATTTATTGATTTCCTTAGTTGTTTACTAAAGTGTTGCTTGCACTCTGTTTGCAGAGCCCAGCTTCACTTGCTACCTGAACCAGAGAGGCATAAAGAGCCAGGTGAGGCAGTGGCCCATTGCCCTTCCCAGCCTGCTGACTGATGCCAGCACTTAAACACTAGCTTGTCCACCCTACCTTAGGGTTTTAAAGTATAAAATGAAATTACAAAGACTTGCAGGAGCTGTCTTGGCTTCGGTCCACCTTTGATATCTCTCTTCCACTCGCAGTTGTTTCAGTGTGCTTATTCCAGGAAGGTTCTCCCAACAATCCCTGTATTTGGACTCAAAGTATCTGGTTTTTGTTTTTTTTTTCTTTCTTTCAGAGAGCTCCCTAAATCACAGACCAATTTGCTGGAGCACAATTCATTGTCCAACAGCAGTCTTTTTCCCACCTTGAAAGAATGTTAGAAGTCACAGAACTGGCTCTTATTCTTAAATAGAAATTCACACCGAAGATCACCCATTAATTAACCGGGTTAATTCACTAAAATTATTATTCTCCCTGGACCCTCCCAGGTCCCCAATCATTGTTTCAGTCCACAGTCACTGTCAGACGAGCAACCTCTCTTCTTTTGGCCTTCCTGCTCATCCATCTTCTAGTCTGTTTTCTGCCTCTCTTTCTAGTCGAGGGAAGTAAAAGACTTTCGCACTGATAGGAGCTGATCCATCACAGCTTGTTTTATTTAAAAAACAAAAATAAACCCTCTCGCAGGTTTTATCAGCCATGTAGACCAGAATGGACTAAATTTGCCTTTGTGAGGTTGTTACGAAAAACATGAAGTGACATGGATATCACTCACTCCTGTTTGGGCAGTACTTCGGAGGCTAGGTTAAGGAGATTTCAAAGTCTGCCTGGGAACCAGCCAGGGGCCCGGGGTTTGTGGGGGCAGTGGACAAAAGAGCTAAATGTATTTAGTTCTTCCCTTATTAATGACCTCTTCTTTCAGCTAACACCTACTTTTGCCTCATCTAAAAGTAGCTAACAGTTACTTTTGCCTATTAGCTAAGCGCATGAATGTGATGCTGAGAGAGAAGTTGGGGCAGCCCCCTACTGAAAAAGGAAAGAGCTCAGCTGATTCTGTAACGATGGATAGAAGAAATCAGGGCCTTCTCTGCATCCCACACGTACAGTCGCAGGACTGAATGCCACCTTGGAAGCCTGGCCACTGTTCAGGACCTTGAAGATTTCGCCGGGAGCTTCGAAGTGTAGACACCAGAGCACCAGAGGTATCAAGGTTCGAATAAAGCCTCCCACCCCAGAGAGATGCCCAAAGCGACTCCTTAGAGGAGTCCCTCTCTTCTTTCATGGTATCTGGCAGTTTACCCAGTGGTGAAAATTCGGCAGAATCTGAGGCTTGTTCGGTTAAGTCCACACTGCGCCTTCCAGCTCACAGAACCCTAGAAGGACTCATTCCTCCTACTCGCATCTATTCATTCTCTGCACAGGAATCCAACTTGTGATTTCAAAACACTGAGCTGGGAGACCCAGGCTCAGTCAGGACTCTACAGAGGCCAGAGGGCTGACTGTGGTTCTTGGAGTATGTTTCCTATCCGAAGTGCAAGGACTTCTTAAATGTAAAAATCCTTTGCCTTTTTATGGAGATTATGGAAAAAAGGGAAGTTCCAAGGCAGATTCGCAAAGCTGAGACCCTAGCCAGGTTTGGCAGCACCTCTCCTTTCTTAGATCTGCGCACCAGGGGACCTGAAAATGCTAGTCCAGCAAATCTGAAGAGGTCACAGACCCTTGACTACTTTTTGGGTCCTGTGGGTTGGACCCAAGCAAACTAGTGATGATTAAAGGCCAGTGATCTGGAACCAGATTTGCCCTTAAGGGCTACTGGCAAATTTCAAAGCGGTTTTTATTTGCCAGCCACATGTCTTGCAGGTAGTCTCACAATCCTGTTTTAGCTATTTGTGTTTCTTCTCATGTAGCTCAGGGTATGTCAAATACACTAAAGTCCTAACTAGAAGCTGGTGCATCTAGAGGCCTGCTCCAGTTCTCCCTGATTTGCCAGAGCAGCTGGATTGATTTTTTTTAATTCCAACATTTTCCAATATTTGTATCCTTCAGGCTAATTTGAATAATGCCAGCAATTCTTGGTGGACATTTTGAGTTATGAGCTGATGCTGTAGCTCATCTAATTGCTTGCCTAAGCCTGGGTTCCAACCTGAACACCAGATTAATACACATGCCTATCTTTCCAGCACACAAGAAGTGAAGGCATGAAGATTAGAAATGCAGCTATCCTTGACTTTGTCAGGAGCAGCCTAAGGTAAAGGAACAAGACTCTGCCTAAAACAGAAAACAAGGTCCAAAGAAACCAACCAAAAATACCACTTTGGGTACTTACGAATTTCCATTTTCATTTGTTTAGTCATACCTTCTAAGGAGCCAAGGTTGACTTTTAATCCTCAGGGTTTGATTGGCAAAAGAAGAGGACTGGTCCAAGATTTGAACCTAGGAAGATCCTCTCAGACCGTAAGCGAGAATCCTCTAAGGGTAGGACCAACAAGCCTTAAAGAGAAGCTCCAGCTAGTCTTTCTAAGAGGGATATCTTGGAATCCTCTGGTTGAATTCAGTAAACACCAAAAGAATTGAGTTTCAGATCTACATGAAAACGGTAATCCAAGACTACCCAGTGCCCCAATTGCTTGAGAATGTCAAAACTAGTGTAGAGTCTGTAACACTTGCACCCACTGCAATTTAGTACACCCAGTGCTGCTTCAAGCAGAGCAAAAAACCCACCAAATTCTCCCTACTTCCAGTTCTAATGTCAAAGATACAGAAAGCAGAACCCCAATCATGGGGCCCTCCTGGGAAGTGCCAGCATTTTCTCCAGTCGAGACCCAACTAAAATAACATCTCGTCCAACTTTGGGCTCAAACCAACGACCCTGAGATTAATAATCTCGTTCTTTAATGACAGTGCTAGATGGGGAAATGTTCTTTAGCTTAGAAGTTTACTAATTGTGACCACCACTGGGTAAGCATCCCCAGAGCAAATCCTTGGTGAGCACCTGCTCCGTTGGCATATCATAGAAATACAATGCAGACAGACAAAGCCATGGCTAGCACTGGAGGAGCATGGTTAAACCTGTTTCCATCGCTGTAGGAGGTCTTTGCGCATCTGATCAGTATTTGCTTACTAAACTGTATATTGGCCTCAACCGACTTCTGTGTTGACCTCTGTTTCCCCCAAATTGAAAGTAATCTAAATGTAAGAAATGTCTCCTGTGAGTCTGGCACCCTGATTTTGTTGTTAACAGACATAGCCTGTCAAGTCTGAGCCTAGGTGGCACAGGATCTGGGAGCTGACTTAGGGTGGCCATAGGGGCCAACAGGTCAGTCAAGGGAATCCAACTAGAGCTCAAATGACTAACCTAGATGTCAGTAGGGTTAAGTTGGGGATCCTAGTGAGGGTCCAACCAATCCAGGGGTACGGATCTGAGCCAAAGGAGGCTCAGGCAATGTCCTATCCACCTCCACCCTCGGGGCTTCTCCTAGGTCCTTTTCTTTCAGAGTGCCAGGAACCAGCTTCTTACCTATGCCTCTGGAATGGGACCTATCACACTGCACACAGAATACCAGATGCTTCCATTGAAGCATCAAGAACACAGAGCAATGGCTGTCTGTCTTCAGGTGTATCCTATCCTCTAGTCCTATTTCCAAATTAAGTGCTTGGCTGAGCTGCCTCATTATGTAATTGCAAATCTTCCTAATAGTGGAAGGAAGAGGCACAAAAGAACCAGCATAGGAAGGAACCAATCATCACCACCTTTTTTACTTTTTTCAGGTTTTCTCACCTATTCTGGGTCCTTCAGTGTGAGTTTTTAATTTTCCTCGTTTTTCAGGTTTTCTCGCCATATTCAGGGTCTTTCAGTGTGAATTTTTAATTTTCCACATTTTTCAGGTTTTTTCGTCATATTCTGGGTCATACATTGTGATTTTCTCATTTCCACCTTTTTCAGGTTTTCTTGCCGTATTCCAGGTCCTTCAGTGTGAATTTTTAATTTTCCAAGTTGTTCAGTATTTCTCGCCATATTGGGTAATACAGTGTGAATTTTTAATTTTCTACTTTTTTCATGGTTTCTCTCCATAATCTGGGTCCGAAAGTGTGAATTTTTATTTTTCACCTTTTCAGGGTTTCTCTGCATATTCTGGGTCCTACAGTGTGATTTTCTCATTTTCCAGGTTTTTCAAGTTTTTTCGTAATTCTGGGTCCTACAGTGTGATTTTCTCATTTTACACCATTTTTAGGTTTTCTCACCATATTTGGGGTCCTTCAGAGTGAGTTTTTAATTTTCTAATTTTTTCAAGTTTTCTCGCCATATTCAGGGGTTCTTCAGTGTTAGTTTTTAATTTTCCTCATTTTTCAGGTTTTCTTGCCATATTCCGGGTCCTTCAGTGTGAATTTTTAATATTCCATGTTTTTCAGGTTATTTGATCATATTCTTGGTCCTACAGTGTAATTTCCTCATTTCCAAGTTTTTCAGGTTTTCTTGCCATATTCCAGGTCCTTCAGTGTGAATTTTTAATTTTCCACGTTTTTCAGTATTTCTCGACATATTCTGGGTAATACAGTGTGAATTTTTAATTTTCCACTTTTATCCTGTTTTCTTTCCATATTCTGGGACCGACAGTGTGAATTTTCAATTTTCACCTTTTCAGGGTTTCTTGGCATATTCTGGGTCCTGCAGTGTGATTTTCTCATTTTCCTAGTTTTTCAAGTTTTTATGTAATTCTGGGTCCTACAGTATGATTTTCTCATTTTCCACTTTTTCAGGTTTTCTCGCCATATTTGGGGTCCTTTTGTGTGAGTTTTTACTTTTCTATTTTTTTTAGGTTTAATCGCCATAGTCGGGGTCCTTCAGTGTGAATATTTAATTTTCTACTTTTTTCAGTTTTTCTCACCTCTTCTGGGTCCTTCAATGTGAGTTTTTAATTTCCCTCGTTTTTCAAGTTTTCTCGCCATATTCGGGGTGTTTCAGTGTGAATTTTTAATTTTCCACGTTTTTCAAGTTTTTTCATCATATTCTGGGTCTTACAGTGTGATTTTCTCATTTCCACCTTTTTCAGGTTTTCTTGCCGTATTCCAGGTCCTTCAGTGTGAATTTTTAATGTTCCACGTTTTTCACTATTTCTCGCCATATTCTGGGTAATACAGTGTGAATTTTTAATTTTCCACTTTTTTCCTGTTTTCTTTCCATATTCTGGGACCGACAGTGTGAATTTTTAATTTTTACCTTTTTCAGGGTTTCTCAGCATATTCTGGTTCTTGCAGTGTGATTTTCTCATTTTCCACATTATTCAAATTTTTTGGTAATTCCTGGTCCTACAGTGTCATTTTCTCATTTTCCACCTTTTTCAGGTTTTCGCGCCATATTTGGGGTTATTCAGTGTGAGTTTTTACTTTTCTAATTTTCAGGGTTTCTCGACATATTCTGTGTCCTACAGCGTCTATTTTTAATTTTCCAAGTTTTTCAGGGTTTCTTGGCATATTCTGGGTCCTACAGTGTGATTTTCTCATTTTCCACTATTTTCAATTTTTTTCGCATTACTGTGTTCTGCAGTATAATTTTCTCATTTTCCACCTTTTTCAGGTTTTCCGCATATATTTGGGGTCCTTCAGTGTAAGTTTTTTATTTTCTACTTTTTTCAGGGTTTCTCGCCATATTCTGGGTCCTCCAGCGTGTATTTTTAATTTTCTACTCTTTTCAGGTTTTCTCGCCATATTCTGGTTCCTTCAGTGTGATTTTTTAATTTTACTTGTTTTTCAGGTTTTCTCGCCATATTCCAGGTCCTTCAGTGTGAATTTTTCATTTTCCACGTTTTTCAGGTTTTTTCGTCATATTCTGGGTCCTACAGTGTGATTTTCTCATTTCCACATTTTTCAGGTTTTCTTGCCGTATTCCAGGTCCTTCAGTGTGAATTTTTAATTTTCCTTGTTTTTCAATATTTCTCGCCATATTCCTGGTTAATACAATGTGAATTTTTAATTTTCCAATTTTTTCATGATATCTCGCCATAATCTGGGTCAGACAGTGTGAATTTTTAATTTTCACATTTTCAGGGTTTCTCTGCATATTCTTGGTCCTGCAGTGTGATTTTCTCATTTTCCACGTTTTTCAAGTTTTTTCCTAATTCTGGGTCCTACAGTGTGATTTTCTCATTATCCACCTTTTTCAGGTTTTCTCCCCATATTTGGGGTCCTTCAGTGTGAGTTTTTAATTTTCTACTTTTTCAGGGTTCCTCGCCATATTCCTGGGTCCTACAAGCGTGTATTTTTAATTTTCTACTTGTTTCAGGGTGTCTCTCCATATTCTGGGTCCCTTCATTGTGAGGTTTTAATTTTACTTGTTTTTCTGGTTTTCTCGCCATATTCCAGGTCCTTCAATGTGAATTTTTAATTTTCCACGTTTTTCATTATTTCTCCCCCATATTCTACATAATACAGTGTGAATTTTTAATTTTCACCTTTTTTCATGGATTCTCGCCATATTCTGTGTCTGAAAGTGTGAATTTTTAATTTTACGTATTTCAGGGTTTCTCGGCATATTCTGGGTACTGCATTGTGAGTTTCTCATTTTCCACGTTTTTCAAGTTTTTACGTAATTCTGGGTCCTTCAGTGTGAGTTTATACTTTTCCTCGTTTTTCAGGATTTCTCGCCATATTCGGGGTCCTTCAGTGTGAATTTTTAATTTTCTACGTTTTTTTCAGGTTTTTTCGTCATATTATGGGTCTACAGTGTGATTTTGTCATTTCCACGTTTTTCAGGTTTTCTTGCCGTATTCTAGGTCCTTCAGTGTGAATTTTTAATTTTCCATGTTTTTCAGTATTTCTTGCCATATTCTGGGTAATACAGTTTGAATTTTTAATTTTCCACTTTTTTCAGGGTTTCTTGCTATAATCTGGGTCCTACAGTGTGAATTTTTAATTTTCACCTTTTTCAGGGTTTCTTGGCATAATCTGGTCCTGCAGTGTGATTTTCTCATTTTCCACGTTTTTCAAGTTTTTCGTAATTCTGGGTCCTACAGTGTGATTTTCTCATTATCCACCTTTTTCAGGTTTTCTCGCCATATTTGGGTTCCTTCTGTGTGAGTTTTTAATTTTCTATTTTTTTCAGGTTTTCTCCCCATATTCGGGGGTCCTTCAGTGTAAATTTTTAATTTTCTACTTTTTTCAGGTTTTCTCACCTTTTCCGGGTCATTCAGTGTGAATTGTTAATATTCCACGTTTTTCAGGTTTTTTCGTCATATTCTGGGTCCTGCAGTGTGATTTTCTCATTTCCACGTTTTTCAGGTTTTCTTGCCATATTCCAGGTCCTTCAGTGTGAATTTTAAATTTTCCCCGTTTTTCAGTATTTCTTGCCATATTCTAGGTAATTCAGTGTGAATTCTTAATTTTCAACTTTATTCATGGTTTCTTGCCATTTTCTGTGTTTGACTGTGAATTTTTAATTTTCACGTTTTTCAGGGTTTCTACGCATATTCTGGGTCCTGCAGTGTGATTTTCTCATTTTCCATGTTTTTCAAGTTTTTACGTAATTCTGGGTCCTTCAGTGTGAGTTTATAATTTTCCTCGTTTTTCAGGATTTCTCGCCATATTCAGGGTCCTTCAGTGTGAATTTTTAATTTTCCACGTTTTTCATTATTTCTTGCCATATTCTGAGTAATACAGTGTGAATTTTTAATTTTCCACTTTTCATGGATTCTCGCCATATTCTGTGTCCTAAAGTGTGAATTTTTAATTTTCACATTTTTTCAGGGTTTGTAGGCATATTCTGGGTCCTGCAGTGTGATTTTCTCATTTTCCACATTTTTCAAGTTTTTACGTAACTTGGGGTCCTTCAGTGTGAGTTTATAATTTTCCTCGTTTTTCATGATTTATTGCCATATTCGGGGTCCTTCAGTGTGAATTTTTAATTTTCTAAGTTTTTTTCAGGTTTTTTCGTCATATTCTGGGTCTACAGTGTGATTTTGTCATTTCCACGTTTTTCAGGTTTTCTTGCCGTATTCCAGGTCCTTCAGTGTGAATTTTTTATTTTCCACGTTTTTCAGTATTTCTCGCCATATTCTGGGTAATACAGTGTGAATTTTTAATTTTCCACTTTTTTCAGGGTTTCTTGCAATAATCTGGGTCCTACAGTGTTAATTTTTAATTTTCACCTTTTTCAGGGTTTCTTGGCATATTCTGGGTCCTGCAGTGTGATTTTCTCATTTTCCACGTTTTTCAAGTTTTTTCGTAATTCTGGGTCCTACAGTGTGATTTTCTCATTATCCACTTTTTTCAGGTTTTCTCGCCATATTTGGGTTCCTTCTGTGTGAGTTTTTAATTTTCTACTTTTTTCAGGTTTTCTTGCCATATTCGGGTGACCTTCAGTGTAAATTTTTAATTTTCTACTTTTTTCAGGTTTTCTCACCTTTTCCAGGTCATTCAGTGTGAATTTTTAATATTCCACGTTTTTCAGGTTTTTTCGTCATATTCTGGGTCTACAGTGTGATTTTCTCATTTCCACGTTTTTCAGGTTTACTTGCTGTATTCCAGGTCCTTTAGTGTGAATTTTAAATTTTCCCCGTTTTTCAGTATTTCTAGCCATATTCTGGGTAATACAGTGTGAATTTTTAATTTTCCACTTTATTCAAGGTTTCTCGCCATATTCTGTGTTTGACAGTGTGAATTTTTAATTTTAACGTTTTTCAGGGTTTCTGGGCATATTCTGGGTCCTGCAGTGTGATTTTCTCGTTTTCCACGTTTTTCAAGTTTTTATGTAATTCTGGGTCATACAGTGTGATTTTTTCATTTTCCAATTTTTCAGGTTTTCTCGCCATATTTGGGGTCCTTCTGTGTGAGTTTTTAATTTTCTATTTTTTTCAGGTTTAATCGCCATATTCAGGGTCCTTAAGTGTGAATATTTAATTTTCTACTTTTTTAAGGTTTCTCTCCATATTCGGGGGTCCTTCAGTGTGAATTTTTAATTTTCTACTTTTTTCAGTTTTTCTCATCTATTCTGGGTCCTTCAATGTGAGTATTTAATTTCCCTGGTTTTTCAAGTTTTCTCGCCATATTCAGGGTCTTTCAGTGTGAATTTTATTTTTCCACGTGTTTCAGGTTTTTTTTTTTTTTTTTGTCATATTCTGGGTCTTACAGTGTGATTTTCTCATTTCCACCTTTTTCAGGTTTTCTTGCCGTATTCCAGGTCCTTTAGTGTGAATTTTTAATTTTCCACGTTTTTCAGTATTTCTCGCCATATTCTGGGTAATACAGTGTGAATTTTTAATTTTCCACTTTTTTTAAGGTATCTCGCCATAATCTGGGTCCGAAAGTGTGAATTTTTATTTTTCACCTTTTCAGGGTTTCTCTGCATATTCTGGGTCCTGCAGTGTGATTTTCTCATTTTCCAAGTTTTTCAAGTTTTTTCGCAATTCTGGGTCCTACAGTGTGATTTTCTCATTATCTACCTTTTTCAGGTTTTCTCGCCATATTTGTGGTCCTTCGGTGTGAGTTTTTAATTTTGCACTTTTTTCAGGGTTTCTCGCCATATTCTGGGTCCTACAGTGTGTATTTTTATTTTTTTTTATTTTTTATTTTTTATTTTTTTGTTTTTCGAGACAGGGTTTCTCTGTGTAGCCCTGGCTGTCCTGGAACTCACTTTGTAGACCAGGCTGGCCTCGAACTCAGAAATCCGCCTGCCTCTGCCTCCCAAGTGCTGGGATTAAAGGCGGTGCGCCACCACCGCCCGGCAGTGTGTATTTTTAATTTTCTACTTTTTTCAGGTTTTCTCGCCGTATTCGGGGTCCTCCAGTGTGAATATTTAATTTTCCACTTTTTTCAGGTTTTTTGGTCATATTCTCGGTCTTATAGAATGCTTTTGTCATTTTCACGTTTTTCAGGTTTTCTTGCCGAATTCCAGGTCCTTCAGTGTGAATTTTTTTTTATTTTCCACGTTTTTTCAGTATTTCTCGCCATATTCTGGGTAATACAGTGTGAATTTTTAATTTTCCACTTTTTTCATGGTTTCTTGCCATAATCTGTGTCCGACAGTGTGAATTTTTAATTTTCACCTTTTCAGGGTTTCTCGGCATAATCTGGGTCCTGCAGTGTGATTTTCTCATTTTCCTCGTTTTTCAAGTTTTTATGTAATTCTGGGTCCTACAGTATGATTTTTTCATTTTCCATTTTTTCAGGTTTTCTCGCCATATTTGGGGTCCTTCTGTGTGAGTTTTTAATTTTCTATTTTTGTCAGGGTTAATCACCATATTCGGGGTCCTTCAGTGTGAATATTTAATTTTCTACTGTTTTAAGGTTTCTCTCCATATTCGGTGGTCCTTCAGTGTGAATATTTAATTTTCTACTTTTTTCAGTTTTTCTCACCTATTCTGGGTCCTTCAATGTGAGTTTTTAATTTCCCTCGTTTTTCAAATTTTCTCACCAAATTCGGGGTGTTTCAGTGTGAATATTTAATTTTCCAGGTTTTTCAAGTTTTTTCGTCATATTCTGTGTCTTACAGTGTGATTTTCTCATTTCCACCTTTTTCAGGTTTTCTTGCCGTATTCCAGGTCCTTCAGTGTGAATTTTTAATTTTCCACGTTTTTCATTATTTCTTGCCATATTCTGGGTAATACAGTGTGAATTTTTAATTTTCCACTTTTTTCATGGTATCTCGCCATAATCTGGGTCAGACAGTGTGAATTTTTAATTTTCACCTTTTCAGGGTTTCTCTGCATATTCTGGGTCCTGCAGTGTGATTTTCTCATTTTCCAAGTTTTTCAAGTTTTTTCGTAATTCTGGGTCCTACAGTGTGATTTTCTCATTTTCCACCTTTACAGGTTTTCTAGCCACATTTGGGGTCCTTCACTGTGCGTTTTTAATTTTCTATTTTTTTCAGGGTTAATTGCCATATTCTGGGTCCTTCAGTGTGAATTTTTAATTTTCATGTTTTTCAGGGTTTCTTGGCATATTCTGGGTCCTGCAGTATGATTTTCTCATTTTCCACGTTTTTCAAGTTTTTTCGTAATTCTGGGTCCTAAGGTGTGATTTTCACATTTTCCACCTTTTTCAGGTTTTCTTGCCATATTTGGGGTCCTTCAGTGTGAGTTTTTAATTTTTGACTTTTTTCAGGTTTTCTTGGCATATTCTGGGTCCTTCAGTGTGAGTATTCAATTTTCCTTGTTTTTCAGGTTTTCTTGTCATATTCTGGATCCTTCATTGTGAGTTCTTAATTTTCCTTGTTTTTCAGGTTTTCTCGACATATTTTGGGTCATTCAGTGTGAATTTTTCATTTTCCACGTTTTTCAGGTTTTTTCATCATATTAAGGTCCTACAGTGAGATTTTCTCATTTCCACGTTTTTCAGTTTTTCTTGCCATATTCCAGGTCCTTCAGTGTGAATTTTTAATATTCCACGTTTTTCAGGTTTTTTCGTCATATTCTGGGTCCTACAGTGTGATTTTCTCATTTTCCACCTTTTTTCAGGTTTTCTCCCCTTATTCTGGGTCCTTCAGTTTGAGTTTTTAATTTTCCTCGTTTTTCAGGTTTTCTCGCCATATTCCTGGTCCTTCAGTGTGAATTTTTAATTTTCCACGTTTTTCAGTATTTCTCGCCATATTCTGGGTAATACAGTGAGAATTTTAAATTTCCACTTTTCATGGTTTCTCGCCATAATCTGCTTCTGACTGTGAATATTTAATTTTCACGTTTTTCAGGGTTTCTAAGCATATTCTGGGTCCTGCAGTGTGATTTTCTGATTTTCCACGTTTTTCAAGTTTTTCGTAATTCTGGGTCCTACAGTGTGATTTTCTCATTTTCCACTTTTTTTCAGGTTTTCTCGCCATATTTGGGGTCCTTCAGTGTGAGTTTTTAATTTTCTACTTTTTTCAGGGTTTCTCGACATAATCTGGGTCCTATAGCGTGTATTTTTAATTTTCCACGTTTTCAGGGTTTCTCGACATATTCTGGGTCCTACAGTTTGATTATTCTCATTTTCAACCTTTTTCAGGTTTTCTCGCCATATTTGGGGTCCTTCAGTGTGAATTTTTAATTTTCCACGTTTTTCAGTATTTCTCGCCATACTCTGGGTAATACAGTGTGAATTTTAAATTTTCCAATTTTTTTCATGTTTTCTCGCCATAATCTGTTTCCTAGAGCTTGTATTTTTAATTTTCCACGTTTTCAGCGTTTCTAGCAATATTCAGGGTCCTTCAGTGTGAGTTTTTTTTTTTTTTACTCGTTTTTCAGGTTTCCTCGCCATATTCCAGGTCCTTCAGTGTGATTTTTTTTAATTTTCCACGTTTTGCATGGTTTTTCATAATATTCTGGGTCTTACATTGTGATTTTTCTCATTTTCTACTTTTTTCAGGTTTTCTCGCCATATTTGGGGTCCTTCAGTGTGAGTTTTTACTTTTCTAATTTTTCAGGGTTTTTCGACCTATTTTGGGTCCTAGAGCGTGTATTTTTAATTTTCACGTTTTTCATGGTTTCACGGCATATTCTTTGTCCTACAGTGTGATTTTCTCATTTTCTACGTTTTTCAATTTTTTTTTTTTTGCAAATCTGGGTCCTACAGTGTGATCATTCTCATTTTACAAATTTTTCAGGTTTTCTCGCCTATTTGGGGCCTTCCGTGTGAGTTTTTAATTTTCTACTTTTTTTCAGGTTTTCTCACCATATTCTGTGTCCTTCAGTGTGAATTTTTAATTTTCCTCATTTTTCAGTTATTCTCACCATATTCTGTGTCCTTCAGTGTGAGTTTTTAATTTTCCTCATTTTTCAGGTTTTCTTGCCATATTCCGGGTCCTTCAGTGTTAATTTTTAATTTTCCACGTTTTTCAGGTTTTTTGGTCATATTCTGGGTCCTACAGTGTGATTTTCTCATTTCCACGTTTTTTAGGATTTCTTGCCTTATTCCAAGTCCTTCAGTGTGAATTTTTAATTTTCTACACTTTTCAGTATTTCTCGCCATATTCTGGGTAATACAGTATGAATTTTTAATTTTCCGCTTTTTTCATGGTTTCTTGCCATATTCTGGGACCGACAGTGTGAATTTTTAATTTTCACCTTTTTCATGGTTTTTCAGCATTTTCTGGTTCCTTCAGGGTAATTTTCTCGTTTTCCATGTTTTTCAAGTTTTTTCGTAATTCTTGGTCCTACAGTCTGATTTTCTCATTTTCCACCTTTTTCAGGTTTTCTCGCCATATTTGGGGTATTCAGTGTATGTTTTTACATTTCTAATTTTTCAGGGTTTTTCGACATATCTTGGGTCCTACAGCGTGTATTTTTAATTTTCCACGTTTTCAGGGTTTCTCGGCTTATTCTGGGTCCTACAGTGTGATCTGCTCATTTTCGACGTCTTTCAAGTTTTTTCGCAATTCTGGTTCCTACACTGTGATTATTCTCTTTTTCCACCTTTTTCAGGCTTTCTCGCCATATTCGTGGTCCTTTAGTGTGAGGTTTTAATTTTCTACTTTTTTCAGGGTTTCTCGCCATATTCTGGGTCCTACAGTGTGATTTTTTCATTTATGACGTTTTTCAAGTTTTTTCGCAATTCTGCGTCCTACAGTGTGATTATTCTCATTTTCCTCCTTTTTCAGGGTTTTTTCGCCATATACAGAGTCCTACAGTGTGAATTTTTAATTTTAAACGTTTTTAAGTTTTTTTCGTCATATTCTGGGTCCTATAGTATGATTTTCTCATTTTCCACCTTTTTCAGGTTTTCTTGCCATATTTGAGGTCCTTTAGTCATTTTCTGGGTCTTACAGTGTGATTTTCTCATTTCCACCTTTTTAAGGTTTTCTTGCCATATTCCAGGTCCTTCAGTATTAATTTTGAATTTTCTAATTTTTTCATGGTTTCTAGCCATAATCGAGATTTTTCAGTGTTTTTATCGCCATATTGTAGGTATTACAGTATGATTTTCTCATTTTTTGATCCTTTCATGGTTTGTCACCATATTTCAGGTCCTATAATGTGATTTTCTCATTTTTCGACGTTTTCAGGGTTTCTCACCAGATTCCAGGTCCTACAGTGTGATTTTCTAATTTTTAGACTTTTTCAGGTTTTCTTGCCATATTCCAGGTCCTTCAGTGTGATTTTCTCATTTTCCACATTTTTCAGGATTTCTTGCCATATTCCAGCCCCCTGTTTGAATAATTAATTATCCACGTTTTTCAGGGTTTCTCACCATATTCTGGGACATACAGTTTGATTTACTCATTTTTCAACTTTTCCAGGGTTTCTCACCATATTCCAGGTCCTACAATGTGATTTTCTCATTATTCGACTATACAGGGTTTCTCACCATATTCCAGGTACTAGATATAATTTTCTCATTTTTCGACTTCTTCAGGGTTTCTCAACATTTTCCAGGTTCTACAGTGTGATTTTCTCATTTTTCGACTTATTCAAGTTTTCTCACCATATTCCAGGTCCTACAGTGTGATTTTCTCATTTTCCACATTTTTCAGGATTTCTTGCCATATTCCAGGCCTTCAGTGTGATTTTTTAATTATCCACGTTTTTATAGTTACTCGCCATATTCCAGGTCCTACATTGTGATTTTTCCTTTTCAATGATTTTCAGGTTTTCTTGCCCTATTCCTGGTCCTACAGGGTAAGTTTTTAATTTTCCACATTTTTCGGGGTTTCTCGCGATATTCTAGGTACTTCAGTATGATTTCCCATTTTTCCCCTCTTTCTGGGTTTCTAGACACATTCCAGGTCCATCAGTGTGACTTTCTCATTTTCCACCTTTTTCTGGGTTTCTCTCCATTTTCCAGGTCCTAGAGTGTGAGTTTCTCATTTTCCACGTTTTTCAGGGTTTCTCGCCATATTCCAGGTCATTCACTGTTTGATTTTAATTTTCCACATTTTTCAGAGTTTCTTGTCATATTCCAAGTCCTAGAGTGTGAGTTTTTAAATTTCCAACTTTTTCAGGGTTTCTTGCCATATTCCATGTCCTACAGTGCGAGTTTTAATTTTCCACGTTTTTCATGGTTTTCTTCCTATTCCAGATCCTACAGTATGATTTTCTCATTTTTCATGATTTTCAGTTTTCTTCCCATATTCCAGATCCTACAGTGTGAGTTTTTTTTATTTTCAATGTTTTTCAGGGTTTCTTTCCATACTCCAGGTCCTATAGTGTGAGTTTCTCATTTTCAACGTTTTTCAGAGTTTTTCGCCATATTATAGGTCCTGCAGTTTGAGTTCCTCATTTTCCATGTTTTTCAGGTTTCCTCTCCATATTCCTGTTCCTACAATGTTAGTTTTTAATTTTCCACGTTTTTCAGGGTTTCTTGCCATATTCCAGGTCCTGCAGTTTGAATTTTTTATTTTCCACGTTTTTCAGTGTTTCTTGCCATATTCTAGGTCCTACAGTGAGATTTTATCATTTTTCATGATTTTCAGGTTTTCTCGCCATATCCCAGGTCCTTCAGTGTGAGTTTTTAATTTTCCACGTTTTTCTGTGTTTCTTGCCATATTCCATATCCTACCATTTGAGTTTCTTATTGTTCACATTATTTAGGGGTTCTTGCCATATTCTAGGTACTGCAGTGTGATTTTCTCATTTTTCATTATTTTTAGGTTTTTTAATTATCTGATTCTTTCAGGTTTTCTCCCCATATTCTAAGTCCTGCTGTGTGATTTTGTCATTTTCCAACTTTTCTGGGTTTCTCGACATATTCCAAGTCCTGCAGTTTGATTTTGTCATTTTCCACCTCTTTCAGGGTTTCTTGCCACATTCCAGGTCCTCCAGTGTGAGTTTCTCCTTTTCCACGTTTTATAGGGAATCTTGCCATATTCCAGGTCCTAGAGTGTGAGTTTTTAATTTTCCACGTTTTTCAGGTTTTCTCACCATATTCCAGGTCCTACAGCGTGATTCTCTCATTTTCCACAATTTTAAGGTTTTCTTTCCATATTCCAGTTCTTATAGTTTGAGTTTCTCATTTTTCACATTTTTCAGTTCTTCTCACCATATTCCAGGTCCTAGAGTGTGAGTTTTTAATTTTCCACGTGTTTCAGTGTTTCTTGCCATATTCCAGATTGTACAGTGTGATTTTCTCATTTTCTGTGATTTTTCAGGTTTTCTTGCCATATTCCCAGTCCTATAGTATAAGTTTTCAATTTCCCATGTTTGCCAAGGTTTCTCGACATATTCCAAGTCCTATAGTTTGAGTTTCTCATTTTTCGGTGTTTCTAGCCATATACCAGGTGCTGCAGTGTTATTTTCTCATTTTCCACCTTTTTCTGGGTTTCTTGCCATATTCCAGGTCCTACAGAGTGAGTTTCTTATTTTCCACCTTTTTCAGGTTTTCTCAACATATTCCAGATCCAACCGTGTGAGTTTTTAATTTTCCACGTTTTTCAGGGTTTCTCAGCATATTCCAGGTCCTACAGTTTGGGTTTCTCATTTTCCAAGTCTGTCAGTGTTTCTCTCCCTATTCCAGGTCCTACAGTGTGATTTTCTCATTTTTCATACTTTGCAGGTTATTGGGTGTGAGTTTTTTATTTTCAATTTTTTTCAGGTTTACCTGCCATATTCCATGTCCTACAGTTTGATTTTCTCATTTTTCAGGATTTTGAAGTTTTCTTGTCATATTTTAGGTCCTACACTGTTAGTTTTTTTTTCCACTTTTAAAAGGTTTTCTTACGCCGGGCATGGTGGCGCACGCCTTTAATCCCAGCACTCGGGAGGCAGAGGCAGGCGGATTTCTGAGTTCGAGGCCAGCCTGGTCTACAAAGTGAGTTCCAGGACAGCCAGAGCTATACAGAGAAACCCTGTCTCGAAAAACCAAAAAAAAAAAAAAAAAGGTTTTCTTACTATATTCCAAGTCCTACAGTGTCATTTTCTCATTTTCCACGTTTTTCAGGGTTTCTCGCCATATTCCATGTCCTACAGGTTTAATTTTTAATTTTCCACATTTTTCAGAGTTTTTCACCATATCCCAGTTCCTACAGTTTTAATTTCCATTTTCCATGTTTTTTAGAGTTTCTCGCCATATTCCAGTACCTACAGTGTGAGTTTTTAATTTTCCACGTGTTTCAGGGTTTCTTGCTATATTCCAGTTTCTACAGTTTGATTTTCTCATTGTTCATGATTTTCAGGATTTCTTGCCATATTCTGAGTCCTATAGTGTAAGTTTTCAATTTTCCATGTTTGTCAAGGTTTCTCAACATATTCCAAGTCCTATAGTTTGAGTTTCTCATTTTTCAGTGTTTCTAGCCTTCTACAAGGTCCTGCAGTGTTATTTTCTAATTTTCTTTTTTTTTTAAGATTTATTTATTTATTATATGTAAGTACACTGTACCTGTCCTCAGACACTCCAGAAGGGGGAGCCAGATCTCGTTACAGATGGTTGTGAGCCACCATAATTTCTTGCCATGTCCCTGGTCCTACACTGTTATATATTTATTTTCCACGTTCTTCAGGTTTTCTCACCATATTCCAGGTCCTACAGTGTGAGTTTTTAATTTCTACGTTTTTCAAGGTTTCTCTCCATATTCCAGGTCCTACAGTGTGATTTTCTCATTTTCAATTAATTTCCGTTTTCTTACTATATTCCAGGTCCTACAGGGTAAGTTTTTAATTTTTCACATTTTTCAGGGTTTCTTGCGATATTCCAGGTACTGCATTATGATTTTCTCATTTTTCCCCTCTTTCTGGGTTTCTAGACACATTCCAGGTCCTACAGTGTGGTTGTCTCATTTTCAACCTTTTTCCGGGTTTCTTCCCATATTCCAGGTCCTACAGCATGAGTTTCTCATTTTCCACGTTTTTTTCAGTGTTTCTTGCCATATTTCAGGTCCTGCAGTGTTTGTTTTTAAATTTCCACGTTTTTCAGGGTTTCTCGTCATATTTCTGTTCCTACCGTTTGAGTTTATCTTTTTTCACATTTTTCAGTATTTGTCGCCATATACCTGGTCGTAGAGTGTAAGTTTTTAAATTTCCACTGTTTTTCAGGGTTTCTCACAATATTCCAGGTCCTACATTGTGAGTTTTTTATTTTCGACGTTTTTCAGGGTTTATAGCCATATTCAAGGTCTACAGTGTGATTTTCTCATATTTGATGATTTTCACTTTTTCTTTCCATATTTCAGTTCCTACACTGTTATTTTTTATGTTTCACGTTTTTTAGGGTTTCTCTGTCACTGTGCTCAACTGTGGTTTTACAATGCTCCACTGTGATGTCCCACTTCTCTACGCTGTTGTCACCCTGCTCTAATGTGATCTCACAGTGCTCCACTGTGGTGTCTCAGTGCTCCACTTCTTTGTCACAATGCTCCACTTTGGTGTCACAGTATGCCACTGTGGTATCAGATTTCTCATCTCTGGTGTCACAATGCTCCACTGTGGTGTCACATGCTCCACTGTGTTGTCAGAGTTCTCCACTGTAGTTTCATTGTGGTTCACTGTGGGGAGACAGTGCTGCACTGTGGTATCACAGTGGTCCACTGTTGTGTCACAGTGCTCACTGTGGTTTATCAGTGCTCTACTGTGGTATCATATCACAGTGCTCCACTGTCATGTCACAGTGCTCCACTCTACTGTCACCATGCTTCTCTGTGTTGTCACAGTGCTCCAATGTGGTGTCACACTGCTACACTATTGTGTCACAGTGTTCCACCTTTCTGACACAGTTCTCCACAGTGATGTAAGTGTGCTCCCCTCACTGTCACACTGCTGCACTGTCGTGTCACAGTGCTCAACTGTCATGTCACAATGCTCCACTCTGATGCCACAGTGGTCCACTGTGCTGTCACAGTGCTGCACTGTAGTGTCACAGTGCTCCATTCTCGGGTCACAGTACTCCACTCTGCTGTCACAGTGATCCACAGTGGTGTCACAGTGCTTTACAGTGCTTTACAGTGATGTCAGAGTGTTCCACTCTGATGTTGCACTGCTCTAATCTGTTGTCACACTTCTCCACTGTGGTGTCATTGTGGTCCTCTGTGGTGTCACAGTGCTCCTCTTCGTTGTCACAGTGCTCCACGGTGCTGTCACCCTACTCCTCTGTGGTGTCACATTTCTCCATTGTGGTGTCACATTCTCCACTGTGGTTTCACATGCTCCAGTGTGTTGTCATATACTCTAAAGATGCTCCAACACAGAACAAAGATACCTGCACCAATGTGTTCACTGAACCCTAATTTTTAATAACCATGAGCTAGAAACAACCCAGATGGCCCTCTATGGAAGAATTGTTACAGAAACTGTGGTACATTTACACAATAGAATACTACTCAGATATTAAAAAATGATCGCATCATAAACGTTGTAGGCACATGGATGGAACTAGAAAATATTTTCTTGAGTGAGGTAACCCAAATCCAAAAAACCTTGCATGGTATGTACTCACCAATAAGTGGATTTTAGCCAAAAAGTTCAGAATACCCATGCAACAACTAAAAGTCAAATGAAGTTTTACAAGAAGTGAGACCAAAGTGTCGGTTCTTCAAACCTACTTAGAAGAGGTAACAAAATAATCATGGCAGGCTGAGGAAGGGGGTATCAGGGTGGGAGACAGAAAGGGAGGGGAAGAAAGAAGGAAGGACAGGGTCAGGTATGGTAAGAGACAGGAGAGACATCTAGAGGACCAGCAGAATGAATAGGAATAAGTAGCAGCGGGGTTTGGGGAACTAGGAGATGCACTAGAAATTCCCAGATGCCAGGAATTCAAGAGGTTCCCAGAACTCAATGGGATAACAACAGCTGAAATACAGGGGAGTGCTACGCCCCGGTCGAGTCAACTGGACAAGCCGAGAGGCTTAAAAGTCACTCATGAGGCAAAGAGTTTCAAAGAAGCTCTCCTCCTGGAGTCGAGCGTTCCCTAATCATACAGTAATTTTTCATTCCCAAGTTTCATTCTCGAGTTAGTCTAGTGTATGGATACACGTGCTCTCTTTCAATATTTTCCTATCATAAGTGCCTTTTAAGATTGAATTCTGTCATAGCTAAACCAGTGTTCCAACAGTCCTAGTTCGTCCTTAGCGAGAACTTGGGCTTGGATTTCAGTACTGCCCCTGGTATTACACTAAAAGTTAGGTCACTGCCCTTCACAGGAATCTACCATCACCTAGGAAGAATGAAGTTTCTGACCGTAGGGGAAACCAGAATAGATGCTTAGTATTATAGCTGAGTTACACCTATTTACAGGAATTTACTATGGTTTAGGAAGCAGATCGGGCTGTGGTTTTAGAGTATTGCATTATTCATGAGATGGTTAGCTAGAACTGAACTCCCTAGTTAGAACCATGACTTGGGTGTGAAAGCCCTTGCCCTAGGAGTGAAAAGTTCTCACACCAGGCTTCTAAGACTATAGCTGACCTTAGATAGGGCTAACTTTGTCTCAATTATTTTACTGCCCAGTTCCTTCCTTTTCATTCCTCTGTTCTGTGTAAGAATCATTAAGCATCCGGTTACCTCATTTGTACCTTGCGGGTATGTCACCCAACTTCTTTATTGTCTTCTGTATAAAAAGTCTGAAGCTCGAATTGTAAAATTACATTCAGATTATACACACGAACTCTCCTGTGTGTGTCTGTTTGTCACTTGCTCATCCACGCTTTGCCCACCTGCGATGAGAGACCCCGTTCCACTCAGACACAAGGACCCATAGGGTCTGCGGCAGGGGAGATGGAGCCTGAAGGGACTATATCCAGGAGATGGACATGGGACTCAGTTGAGGGATGGGGACACCCACCCATTTAAAAATATACCGAAAATTGTCTCTGTCTAAAGGAAATATAGGGACAAAAATGGAGCAGAGACTGAAGGAAAGGCCATCCAGAGACTATAGCACTGTATTCTACCCACAGACACAAAACCCCAACACTACTGCTGATGCCAAGATGTGCTTACAGACAGGAGCCTTGTATGTCTGTGTATCCTCTGAGAGCCTCTGTCAGCAACTGACTAAGACAGATGGAGAAACTCACAGAAACTATTGGACTGAGTGTGGGGACCCCAATGGAAAAATTAGGGGAAGGGCTGAAGGAGCTGAAGGGGATGGCAACCCCACAGGACAAACAACACTATCAATTAACCAGACCCCTCAGAGCTCCCAGGGAGTAATCTACCAACTAAAGGAGTATACATGGGCGGGTTCATGAGTAGAAATACTTATGTAGCAGAGAACTACATTGTCTGGCGTCAGTGGGAGGGGTGGCACTTGGTCCTGTTGAGGCTTGATACCCCAGGGAAGGGGGATACTAGAGGGATTAGGTGGGAGTGGCTGGGTGGGGAGGGGGAAAAGTTGGGCCTCAGGGAGGGGAGAGCAGGAGGGGGATAATACTTGAAATATAAACAAGTGAAATGATTAATACATTTTAAAGGGTGGAGGGGTTGAGATCATCCTTGGTTGTGTATTGGATGTGAAGCCTGCCTGGGAAAATGGGAGGAGAAGTGGAGAGGGAAAGAAAGAGCAAGGGGCAGAGAAATCAAGTCCATCTTGAGCTGTGTGCCAAGATGCTGTCTAGAAGACAATCGATTAAGAAAATAGAACAGAGTCTGTTGGCTCTAGCTTAGACTCTATTGCTGCCTTTGACCTCCTCTCCCTTCCTCCTCCTGGTTGATGACTCTGTGGTTTAAAGCCAGCTGATACTCTAGCCAGAACACAAACACCTGGAGCAGTACTCTTAGGGGTAATTCTTCACAAACCATGCCAATAGCCACTCTGCACTCTTCAGTGCAACAGAAGGAAGGAGGATGGGAGTAAGGAGGAGACGGTGGAATGAAATAGAAAAAGATGGAAGGAAAAAGGAAAGAAAGGAGAGTCACTAACAAGACATATGTTATCAAAGACACAGTGAGTGACTAGTCCATTTCCCAGAATATAGCGAAGTAAAACTAGCTTTACCAAAACAATTATTTGGTGTCAATTTATTGATTTCCTTAGTTGTTTACTAAAGTGTTGCTTGCACTCTGTTTGCAGAGCCCAGCTTCACTTGCTACCTGAACCAGAGAGGCATAAAGAGCCAGGTGAGGCAGTGGCCCATTGCCCTTCCCAGCCTGCTGACTGATGCCAGCACTTAAACACTAGCTTGTCCACCCTACCTTAGGGTTTTAAAGTATAAAATGAAATTACAAAGACTTGCAGGAGCTGTCTTGGCTTCGGTCCACCTTTGATATCTCTCTTCCACTCGCAGTTGTTTCCGTGTGCTTATTCCAGGAAGGTTCTCCCAACAATCCCTGTATTTGGACTCAAAGTATCTGGTTTTTGTTTTTTTTTTTTCTTTCTTTCTTTCAGAGAGCTCCCTAAATCACAGACCAATTTGCTGGAGCACAATTCATTGTCCAACAGCAGTCTTTTTCCCACCTTGAAAGAATGTTAGAAGTCACAGAACTGGCTCTTATTCTTAAATAGAAATTCACACCGAAGATCACCCATTAATTAACCGGGTTAATTCACTAAAATTATTATTCTCCCTGGACCCTCCCAGGTCCCCAATCATTGTTTCAGTCCACAGTCACTGTCAGACGAGCAACCTCTCTTCTTTTGGCCTTCCTGCTCATCCATCTTCTAGTCTGTTTTCTGCCTCTCTTTCTAGTCGAGGGAAGTAAAAGACTTTCGCACTGATAGGAGCTGATCCATCACAGCTTGTTTTATTTAAAAAACAAAAATAAACCCTCTCGCAGGTTTTATCAGCCATGTAGACCAGAATGGACTAAATTTGCCTTTGTGAGGTTGTTACGAAAAACATGAAGTGACATGGATATCACTCACTCCTGTTTGGGCAGTACTTCGGAGGCTAGGTTAAGGAGATTTCAAAGTCTGCCTGGGAACCAGCCAGGGGCCCGGGGTTTGTGGGGGCAGTGGACAAAAGAGCTAAATGTATTTAGTTCTTCCCTTATTAATGACCTCTTCTTTCAGCTAACACCTACTTTTGCCTCATCTAAAAGTAGCTAACAGTTACTTTTGCCTATTAGCTAAGCGCATGAATGTGATGCTGAGAGAGAAGTTGGGGCAGCCCCCTACTAAAAAAGGAAAGAGCTCAGCTGATTCTGTAACGATGGATAGAAGAAATCAGGGCCTTCTCTGCATCCCACACGTACAGTCGCAGGACTGAATGCCACCTTGGAAGCCTGGCCACTGTTCAGGACCTTGAAGATTTCGCCGGGAGCTTCGAAGTGTAGACACCAGAGCACCAGAGGTATCAGGGTTCGAATAAAGCCTCCCACCCCAGAGAGATGCCCGAAGCGACTCCTTAGAGGAGTCCCTCTCTTCTTTCATGGTATCTGGCAGTTTACCCAGTGGTGAAAATTCGGCAGAATCTGAGGCTTGTTCGGTTAAGTCCACACTGCGCCTTCCAGCTCACAGAACCCTAGAAGGACTCATTCCTCCTACTCGCATCTATTCATTCTCTGCACAGGAATCCAACTTGTGATTTCAAAACACTGAGCTGGGAGACCCAGGCTCAGTCAGGACTCTACAGAGGCCAGAGGGCTGACTGTGGTTCTTGGAGTATGTTTCCTATCCGAAGTGCAAGGACTTCTTAAATGTAAAAATCCTTTGCCTTTTTATGGAGATTATGGAAAAAAGGGAAGTTCCAAGGCAGATTCGCAAAGCTGAGACCCTAGCCAGGTTTGGCAGCACCTCTCCTTAGATCTGCGCACCAGGGGACCTGAAAATGCTAGTCCAGCAAATCTGAAGAGGTCACAGGCCCTTGACTACTTTTTGGGTCCTGTGGGTTGGACCCAAGCAAACTAGTGATGATTAAAGGCCAGTGATCTGGAACCAGATTTGCCCTTAAGGGCTACTGGCAAATTTCAAAGCAGTTTTTATTTGCCAGCCACATGTCTTGCAGGTAGTCTCACAATCCTGTTTTAGCTATTTGTGTTTCTTCTCATGTAGCTCAGGGTATGTCAAATACACTAAAGTCCTAACTAGAAGCTGGTGCATCTAGAGGCCTGCTCCAGTTCTCCCTGATTTGCCAGAGCAGCTGGATTGAATTTTTTTAATTCCAACATTTTCCAATATTTGTATCCTTCAGGCTAATTTGAATAATGCCAGCAATTCTTGGTGGACATTTTGAGTTATGAGCTGATGCTGTAGCTCATCTAATTGCTTGCCTAAGCCTGGGTTCCAACCTGAACACCAGATTAATACACATGCCTATCTTTCCAGCACACAAGAAGTGAAGGCATGAAGATTAGAAATGCAGCTATCCTTGACTTTGTCAGGAGCAGCCTAAGGTAAAGGAACAAGACTCTGCCTAAAACAGAAAACAAGGTCCAAAGAAACCAACCAAAAATACCACTTTGGGTACTTACGAATTTCCATTTTCATTTGTTTAGTCATACCTTCTAAGGAGCCAAGGTTGACTTTTAATCCTCAGGGTTTGATTGGCAAAAGAAGAGGACTGGTCCAAGATTTGAACCTAGGAAGATCCTCTCAGACCGTAAGCGAGAATCCTCTAAGGGTAGGACCAACAAGCCTTAAAGAGAAGCTCCAGCTAGTCTTTCTAAGAGGGATATCTTGGAATCCTCTGGTTGAATTCAGTAAACACCAAAAGAATTGAGTTTCAGATCTACATGAAAAGGGTAATCCAAGACTACCCAGTGCCCCAATTGCTTGAGAATGTCAAAACTAGTGTAGAGTCTGTAACACTTGCACCCACTGCAATTTAGTACACCCAGTGCTGCTTCAAGCAGAGCAAAAAACCCACCAAATTCTCCCTACTTCCAGTTCTAATGTCAAAGATACAGAAAGCAGAACCCCAATCATGGGGCCCTCCTGGGAAGTGCCAGCATTGTCTCCAGTCGAGACCCAACGAAAATAACATCTCGTCCAACTTTGGGCTCAAACCAACGACCCTGAGATTAATAATCTCGTTCTTTGATGACAGTGCTAGATGGGGAAATGTTCTTTAGCTTAGAAGTTTACTAATTGTGACCACCACTGGGTAAGCATCCCCAGAGCAAATCCTTGGTGAGCACCTGCTCAGTTGGCATATAATAGAAATACAATGCAGACAGGCAAAGCCATGGCTGGCACTGGAGGAGCATGGTTAAACCTGTTTTCCATCGCTGTAGCAGGTCTTTGCGCATCTGATCAGTATTTGCTTACTAAACTGTATATTGGTCTCAACCGACTTCTGTGTTGACCTCTGTTTCCCCCAAATTGAAAGTAATCTAAATGTAAGAAATGTCTCCTGTGAGTCTGGCACCCTGATTTTGTTGTTAACAGACATAGCCTGTCAAGTCTGAGCCTAGGTGGCACAGGATCTGGGAGCTGACTTAGGGTGGCCATAGGGGCCAACAGGTCAGTCAAGGGAATCCAACTAGAGCTCAAATGACTAACCTAGATGTCAGTAGGGTTAAGTTGGGGATCCTAGTGAGGGTCCAACCAATCCAGGGGTACGGATCTGAGCCAAAGGAGGCTCAGGCAATGTCCTATCCACCTCCACCCTCGGGGCTTCTCCTAGGTCCTTTTCTTTCAGAGTGCCAGGAACCTGCTTCTTACCTATGCCTCTGGAATGGGACCTATCACACTGCACTCAGAATACCAGATGCTTCCATTGAAGCATCAAGAACACAGAGCAATGGCTGTCTGTCTTCAGGTGTATCCTATCCTCTAGTCCTATTTCCAAATTAAGTGCTTGGCTGAGCTGCCTCATTATGTAATTGCAAATCTTCCTAATAGTGGAAGGAAGAGGCACAAAAGAACCAGCATAGGAAGGAACCAATCATCACCTCCTTTTTTACTTTTTTCAGGTTTTCTCACCTATTCTGGGTCCTTCAGTGTGAGTTTTTAATTTTCCTCGTTTTTCAGGTTTTCTCGCCATATTCAGGGTCTTTCAGTGTGAATTTTTAATTTTCCACATTTTTCAGGTTTTTTCGTCATATTCTGGGTCATACAGTGTGATTTTCTCATTTCCACCTTTTTCAGGTTTTCTTGCCGTATTCCAGGTCCTTCAGTGTGAATTTTTAATTTTCCAAGTTTTTCAGTATTTCTCGCCATATTGGGTAATACAGTGTGAATTTTTAATTTTCTACTTTTTTCATGGTTTCTCTCCATAATCTGGGTCCGAAAGTGTGAATTTTTAATTTTCACCTTTTCAGGGTTTCTCTGCATATTCTGGGTCCTACAGTGTGATTTTCTCATTTTACACCATTTTTAGGTTTTCTCACCATATTTGGGGTCCTTCAGAGTGAGTTTTTAATTTTCTAATTTTTTCAAGTTTTCTCGCCATATTCAGGGGTCCTTCAGTGTTAGTTTTTAATTTTCCTCATTTTTCAGGTTTTCTTGCCATATTCCGGGTCCTTCAGTGTGAATTTTTAATATTCCATGTTTTTCAGGTTATTTGATCATATTCTTGGTCCTACAGTGTAATTTCCTCATTTCCAAGTTTTTCAGGTTTTCTTGCCATATTCCAGGTCCTTCAGTGTGAATTTTTAATTTTCCACGTTTTTCAGTATTTCTCGACATATTCTGGGTAATACAGTGTGAATTTTTAATTTTCCACTTTTATCCTGTTTTCTTTCCATATTCTGGGACCGACAGTGTGAATTTTCAATTTTCACCTTTTCAGGGTTTCTTGGCATATTCTGGGTCCTGCAGTGTGATTTTCTCATTTTCCTCGTTTTTCAAGTTTTTATGTAATTCTGGGTCCTACAGTATGATTTTCTCATTTTCCACTTTTTCAGGTTTTCTCACCATATTTGGGGTCCTTTTGTGTGAGTTTTTACTTTTCTATTTTTTTTAGGTTTAATCGCCATAGTCGGGGTCCTTCAGTGTGAATATTTAATTTTCTACTTTTTTCAGTTTTTCTCACCTCTTCTGGGTCCTTCAATGTGAGTTTTTAATTTCCCTCGTTTTTCAAGTTTTCTCGCCATATTCGGGGTGTTTCAGTGTGAATTTTTAATTTTCCACGTTTTTCAAGTTTTTTCATCATATTCTGGGTCTTACAGTGTGATTTTCTCATTTCCACCTTTTTCAGGTTTTCTTGCCGTATTCCAGGTCCTTCAGTGTGAATTTTTAATGTTCCACGTTTTTCACTATTTCTCGCCATATTCTGGGTAATACAGTGTGAATTTTTAATTTTCCACTTTTTTCCTGTTTTCTTTCCATATTCTGGGACCGACAGTGTGAATTTTTAATTTTTACCTTTTTCAGGGTTTCTCAGCATATTCTGGTTCTTGCAGTGTGATTTTCTCATTTTCCACATTATTCAAATTTTTTGGTAATTCCTGGTCCTACAGTGTCATTTTCTCATTTTCCACCTTTTTCAGGTTTTCGCGCCATATTTGGGGTTATTCAGTGTGAGTTTTTACTTTTCTAATTTTTCAGGGTTTCTCGACATATTCTGTGTCCTACAGCGTCTATTTTTAATTTTCCAAGTTTTTCAGGGTTTCTTGGCATATTCTGGGTCCTACAGTGTGATTTTCTCATTTTCCACTATTTTCAATTTTTTTCGCATTACTGTGTTCTACAGTATAATTTTCTCATTTTCCACCTTTTTCAGGTTTTCCGCATATATTTGGGGTCCTTCAGTGTAAGTTTTTTATTTTCTACTTTTTTCAGGGTTTCTCGCCATATTCTGGGTCCTCCAGCGTGTATTTTTAATTTTCTACTCTTTTCAGGTTTTCTCGCCATATTCTGGTTCCTTCAGTGTGATTTTTTAATTTTACTTGTTTTTCAGGTTTTCTCGCCATATTCCAGGTCCTTCAGTGTGAATTTTTCATTTTCCACGTTTTTCAGGTTTTTTCGTCATATTCTGGGTCCTACAGTGTGATTTTCTCATTTCCATATTTTTCAGGTTTTCTTGCCTTATTCCAGGTCCTTCAGTGTGAATTTTTAATTTTCCTTGTTTTTCAATATTTCTCGCCATATTCTGGTTAATACAATGTGAATTTTTAATTTTCCAATTTTTTCATGATATCTCGCCATAATCTGGGTCAGACAGTGTGAATTTTTAATTTTCACATTTTCAGGGTTTCTCTGCATATTCTTGGTCCTGCAGTGTGATTTACTCATTTTCCACGTTTTTCAAGTTTTTTCCTAATTCTGGGTCCTACAGTGTGATTTTCTCATTATCCACCTTTTTCAGGTTTTCTCCCCATATTTGGGGTCCTTCAGTGTGAGTTTTTAATTTTCTACTTTTTTCAGGGTTTCTCGCCATATTCTGGGTCCTACAAGCGTGTATTTTTAATTTTCTACTTGTTTCAGGGTGTCTCGCCATATTCTGGGTCCTTCATTGTGAGGTTTTAATTTTACTTGTTTTTCTGGTTTTCTCGCCATATTCCAGGTCCTTCAATGTGAATTTTTAATTTTCCACGTTTTTCATTATTTCTCCCCATATTCTACATAATACAGTGTGAATTTTTAATTTTCACCTTTTTTCATGGATTCTCGCCATATTCTGTGTCTGAAAGTGTGAATTTTTAATTTTTACGTATTTCAGGGTTTCTCGGCATATTCTGGGTACTGCATTGTGAGTTTCTCATTTTCCACGTTTTTCAAGTTTTTACGTAATTCTGGGTCCTTCAGTGTGAGTTTATACTTTTCCTCGTTTTTCAGGATTTCTCGCCATATTCGGGGTCCTTCAGTGTGAATTTTTAATTTTCTACGTTTTTTTTTTCAGGTTTTTTCGTCATATTATGGGTCTACAGTGTGATTTTGTCATTTCCACGTTTTTCAGGTTTTCTTGCCGTATTCTAGGTCCTTCAGTGTGAATTTTTAATTTTCC
>NW_028227328.1:409489-434542 GCF_978045245.1 Mus caroli | reverse complement strand
AACTTTTTTCATGGATTCTCGCCATATTTGGGGTCCTTCAGTGTGAGTTTTTAATTTTCTACTTTTTTTCAGGTTTTCTTGCCATATATCCGGGGTCCTTCAGTGTGAGTTTTTAATATTCTACTTTTTTCAGGTTTTCTCGCCATATTTGGGGGTCCTTCAGTGTGAGTTTTTAATTTCTACTTTTTTCAGGTTTTCTTGCCATATTCGGGGTCCTTCAGTGTGAGTTTTTAATTTTCTACTTTTTTCAGTGTTTCTTGCCATATTCTGCGTCCTACAGAGTATATTTTTAATATTCCATGTTTTTCAGGGTTTCTCGGCATATTCTGGGTTCTACAGTGTGATTTTCTCATTTTCCACTTTTTTCAATTTTTCCCACTATTGTGTCCTACAGTATGATTTTGTCATTTTCCACCTTTTTCGGGTTTTCTCGCTATATTTGGGGTCCTTCAGTGTAAGTTTTTTATTTTCTACTTTTTTCAGGGTTTCTTGCCATATTCTGGGTCCTTCAGTGTGCATTTTTATTTTACTTGTTTTTCTGGTTTTCTCGCCATATTCCAGGTCTTCAGTGTGAATTTTTAATTTTCCAGGTTTTTCAGTATTTCTCGCCATATTCTGGGTAATACAATGTGAATTTTTAATTTTCCAATTTTTTCATGGTATCTCGCCATAATCTGAGTCAGACAGTGTGAATTTTTAATTTTCACCCTTCAGTGTTTCTCTGCATATTCTGGGTCCTGCAGTGTGATTTCTCATTTTCCACGTTTTTCAAGTTTTTTCATAATTCTGGGTCCTACAGTGTGATTTTCTCATTATCCACCTTTTTCAGGTTTTCTCGCTATTTTGGGGTCCTTCAGTGTGAGTTTTTAGTTTTCTAATTTTTTTAGGGTTTTTGCCATATTCTGGGTCCTACAGCGTGTATTTTTAATTTTCTACTTTTTTCAGGGTGTCTAGCCATATTCTTGGTCCTTCATTTTTGAGTTTTTAATTTTACTTGTTTTTCTGGTTTTCTCCCCATATTCCAGGTCCTTCAATGTGAATTTTTAATTTTCCACGTTTTTCAGTATTTCTTGCCATATTCTACGTAATATAGTGTGAATTTTTAATTTGCAACATTTTTCATGGATTCTCTCCATATTCGGGGTCCTTCAGTTTGAATTTTTAATTTTTCTATGTTTTTCAGTATTTCTCACCATATTCTGGGTAATACAGTGTGAATTTTTAATTTTCCACTTTTTCATGGTATCTCGCCATAATCTGGGTCAGACAGTGTGAATTTTTAATTTTTCACCTTTCAGGGTTTCTCTGCATATTCTGGGTCCTGCAGTGTGATTTTCTCATTTTCCAAGTTTTTCAAGTTTTTTCGTAATTCTGGGTCCTACAGTGTGATTTTCTCATTATCCACCTTTTGCAGGTTTTCTCGCCATATTTGGGGTCCTTCAGGTGTGAGTTTTTAATTTTCAACTTTTTTCAGGGTTTCTTTCCATATTCTGGGTCCTACAGTGTGTATTCTTAATTTTCTACTTTTTTCAGGTTTTCTTGCCATATTCGGGGTCCTTCTGTGTGAGTTTTTAATTTTCTACTTTTTTCAGTGTTTCTTGCCATATTCTGGTTCCTACAGAGTATATTTTTAATATTCCACGTTTTTCAGGGTTTCTCGGCATTTTCTCGGGTCCTACAGTGTGATTTTCTCATTTTCCACTTTTTTCAATTTTTTCCATTACTGTGTCCTATAGTATGATTTTCTCATTTTCACCTTTTTCAGGTTTTCTCGCTATATTTGGGGTCCTTCAATGTAAGTTTTTTATTTTCTACTTTTTTCAGGGTTTCTCGCCATATTCGGGTGTCCTTCAGTGGAAATTTTTAATTTTCTACTTTTTTCAGGTTTTCTCACCTATTCTGGGTCCTTCAATGTGAGTATTTAATTTCCCTCATTTTTCAAGTTTTCTCACCATATTCGGGGTATTTCAGTGTGAATTTTTAATTTTCCACGTGTTTCAGGTTTTTTCGTTATATTCTGGGGCTTCAAGTGTGATTTTCTCATTTCCACCTTTTTCAGGTTTTCTTGCCGTATTCCAGGTCCTTCAGTGTGAATTTTAATTTTCTATGTTTTTCATTATTTCTCGCCATATTCTGGGTAATACAATGTGAATTTTAATTTTCCACTTTTTCAGGGTTTCTTGCCATAATCTGGTTCCTACAGTGTGAATTTTTTATTTTCACCTTTTTCAGGGTTTCTTGGCATATTCTGGGTCCTGCAGTGTTATTTTCTCATTTTCCACGTTTTTCAATTTTTTATGTAATTCTGGGTAATACAGTGTGTTTTCCTCATTTTCCACTTTTTCAGGTTTTCTCGACATAATTGGGATCCTTCTGTGTGAGTTTTAATTTTCTATTTTTTTCAGGTTTAATCGCCATTTCGGGGTCCTTCAGTGTGAATATTTAGTTTTCTACTTTTTTCAGGGTTCCTGCCATATTCTGGGTCCTACAGCGTGTATTTTTAATTTTCTACTTTTTTCAGGGTGTCTCGCCATATTCTGGGTCCTTCATTGTGAGTTTTTAATTTTACTTGTTTTTCTGGTTTTCTAGCCATATTCCAGGTCCTTCAATGTGAATTTTTAATTTTCCACGTTTTTCAGTATTTCTCGCCATATTCTACGTAATACAGTGTGAATTTTTGATTTTCAACTTTTTTCATGGATTCTCGCCATATTTGGGGTCCTTCAGTGTGAGTTTTTAATTTTCTACTTTTTTCAGGTTTTCTTGCCATATCCGGGGTCCTTCAGTGTGAGTTTTTAATATTCTACTTTTTTCAGGTTTTCTCGCCATACTTTGGGGTCCTTCAGTGTGAGTTTTTAATTTCCTACTTTTTTCAGGTTTTCTTGCCATATTCGGGGTCCTTCAGTGTGAGTTTTTAATTTTCTACTTTTTTCAGTGTTTCTTGCCATATTCTGCGTCCTACAGAGTATATTTTTAATATTCCATGTTTTTCAGGGTTTCTCGGCATATTCTGGGTTCTACAGTGTGATTTTCTCATTTTCCACTTTTTTCAATTTTTTCCCACTATTGTGTCCTACAGTATGATTTTGTCATTTTCCACCTTTTTCGGGTTTTCTCGCTATATTTGGGGTCCTTCAGTGTAAGTTTTTTATTTTCTACTTTTTTCAGGGTTTCTTGCCATATTCTGGGTCCTTCAGTGTGCATTTTTATTTTACTTGTTTTTCTGGTTTTCTCGCCATATTCCAGGTCCTTCAATGTGAATTTTTAATTTTCCACCTTTTTCAGTATTTCTCGCCATATTCTACGTAATACAGTGTGAAATTTTAATTTTCAACTTTTTCATGGATTCTCGCCATATTCTGTGTCCAAAAGTGTGAATTTTTAATTTTACATATTTCAGGATTTCTCTGCATATTCTGGGTCCTGCAGTGTGATTTTCTCATTTTCCACGTTTTTCAAGTTTTTATGTAATTCTGGGTCTTTCAGTGTGAGTTTATAATTTTCCTCGTTTTTCAGGATTTCTCGCCATATTCAGGGTCCTTCAGTGTGAATATTTAATTTTCTACGTTTTTCAGGTTTTTTCGTCATATTCTGGGTCTACAGTGTGATTTTGTCATTTCCACGTTTTTCAAGTTTTCTTGTCGTATTCCAGGTCCTTCAGTGTGAATTTTTAATTTTCCACGTTTTTCAGTATTTCTTGCCATATTCTGGGTAATACAGTGTGAATTTTTATTTTTCCACTTTTTTCAGGGTTTCTTGCCATAATCTGGGTCCTACAGTGTGAATTTTTAATTTTCACCTTTTTCAGGGTTTCTTGGCATATTCTGGGTCCTGCAGTTTGATTTTCTCATTTTCCACGTTTTTCAAGTTTTTCCGTAATTCTGAGTCCTACAGTGTGATTTTCTCATTATCCATCTTTTTCAGGTTTTCTCGCCATATTTTGGGTCCTTCAGTGTGAGTTTTTAATTTTCTACTTTTTTCAGGATTTCTCGCCATATTCTGGGTCCTACAGCATGTATTTTTAATTTTCTACTCTTTTCAGGGTTTCTCGCCATATTCTGGGTCCTACAGTGTGTATTTTTAATTTTCGACTTTTTTCAGGTTTTCTTGCCATATTCGGGGTCCTTCAGTGTGAGTTTTTAATTTTCTACTTTTTTCAGTGTTTCTTGCCATATTCTGGGTCCTACAGCGTGTATTTTTAATTTTTACTTTTTTCAGGGTTTCTCGGCATATTCTGGTTCCTGCAGTGTGATTTTCTCATTTTCCACGTTTTACAAATTTTATTGTTATTCCAGGTCCTACAGTGTGATTTTCTCATTTTCCACCTTTTTCAGGTTTTCTCGCAATATTCTAGGTCCTTCAGTGTTAATTTTTAATTTCCACGTTTTTTAGGTTTTTTCGTCATAATCTGGGTCCTACAGTGTGATTTTCTCATTTCCACGTTTTTCAGGTTTTCTTGCCATATTCCTGGTATTTCAGTGTGAATTTTTAACTTTCCACGTTTTTCAGTATTTCTGGCTAGATTGTAGGTAATACAGTGATAATTTTAAATTTTCCACTTTTTTCATGTTTTCTCGCCATATTCTGTGTCAAACATTGTGAATCTTTAATTTTCACGTTTTACAGGGTTTCTCGGCATATTCTGGGTCCTGCAGTGTGAGTCTCACATTTTCCACGTTTTTCATGTTTTTTTTCACAATTCTGGGTACTACAGTGTGATTATTCTAATTTTCCACCTTTTTCAGGTTTTCTCACCATATTCGTGGTCCTTCAGTGTGAGTATTTAATTATCTACTTTTTCATCGTTTCTTGCCATATTCTGGGTCCTACAGAGTGTATTTTTAATTTTCAACGTTTTTCAGGTTTACTCGCCATATTCTGCTTCCTACAGTGTGATTTTCTCATTTATGACGTTTTTCAAGTTTTTTCTCAATTCTGGGTCCTACAGTGTGATTATTCTCATTTTCAACCTTTTTCAGGTTTTCTCGCCATATTCTGGGTCCTTCAGTGTGAATTTTTAATTTTCTCATTTTTCAGGGTTTCTCGGCATATTCTGGGTCCTGCAGTGTGATTTTCTCATTTCCTCGTTTTTCAAGTTTATTCGTAATTCTTGGTCCCTACAGTGTGATTTTATCATTTTCCACCTTTTTCAGGAGTTCTCTCCATATTTGCAGTCCTTCGGTGTGAGTTTGTAATTTTCTACTTTTGTCAGTTTTTCTCGCCATATTCTAGGTCCTTCCGTTTGAATTTTTAATTTTTGCACATTTTTCCGTTTTTTTCATCATATTCTGGGTCCTACAGTGTGATTTTCTCATTTCCACGTATTTCAGGGTTTCTTGGCATATTCCTGGTCCTTCAGTGTGAATTTTTAATTTTCCACGTTTTTCAGTGTTTCTGGCCATATTCCAGGTCTTTCTGAGTGACTTTTTAATTTTCCAGGTTATTCAGGTTTTGTCGCCATATCCCAGGTCCTTCAGTGTGAGTTTTTTATTTTCTACTTTTTTTCAAGGTTTCTTGCCATATTCTGGGTCCTACAGTGTGATTTTCTCATTTTCGACATTTTTAAGTTTTTTTGCATTTCTGGGTCCTACAGTGTGATTTTCTCATTTTCCATCTATTTTAGGTTTTCTCGCCATATTCGTGGACTTCAGTGAGAATTTTTAATTTTTCTACTTTTTTCAGGGTTTCTTGCCATATACTCCATCCTACAGTGGGAATTTTAAATTTTCCACGTTTTTTTAGGTTTTTTTTTTCATCATATTCTGGGTCCTACAGTGTGATTATCTCATTTTGCAATTTTTTCCTGTTTTCTTGGCATATTCTTGGTCCAAAAGTGTGAATTTTTAATTTTCCACGTTTTTCAAAGTTTCTTTCCATATTCTGGTCCTACCGTGTGAATTTTTAATTTTCCACGTTTTTCAGTGTTTCTCGCCATATTCTAGTCCTACAGTGTGAATTTTCAATTTTCCACCAGTTTCAAGTTTTCTAGCCATATTTGAGGTCCTTCAGTGTGAATTTGTAATTTTCTACTTTTTCCGGGGTTTCTCACCATATTCTGTGCCCTACACTGTGAATTTTCAATTTTCCAAGTTTTTCAGTGTTTCTTGCCATATTCTGGGTAATACAGTGTGAATTTTTAATTTTCCACTTTTTTCATGATTTATCACCATATTGTGGGTCCTACAGTGTGAATTATTAATTTTCACTTTTTCAGGGTTTTTGGGCATATTCTGGGTCCTGTAGTGTGATTTTCTCATTTTCCACTTTTTTCAAGTTTTTTTTCATAATTCTGAGTCCTACAGTGTGATTTTCTCATTTTCCACCTTTTTCAGATTTTTTTCGCCATATTCGGGGTCCTTCAGTGTGAGTTTTTAATTTTCTACTTTTTTCAGGGTTTCTCGGCATATTCTGGGTCCTACAGTGTGATTTTCTCATTTTTGAACTTTTTCAAGTTTAATCGCAATTCTGTGTCCTACAGTGTGATTTTCCCATTTTCCACCTTTTTCAGGTTTTCTTGCCATATTAGGGGTCCTTGAGTGTGAGTTTTTAATTTTCTACTTTTTTCAGGGTTTCTCGGCATATTCTGGGTACTATAGTGTGATTTTCTCATTTTCCATATTTTTCAGGTTTTCTTGGCATATTCTGGGTCCTTCAGTGTGAGTTTTTAATTTTCCACTTGTTTCAGTGTTTCTTGGCATATTCTGGGTCCTATAGTGTGATTTTATCATTTTCCACCTTTTTCAGGGTTTATTGCCATATCCTAGGACCTTCAGTGGGAATTTTTAATTTTCCATTTTTTTTTCAGGTTTTCTCGCCATATTCCAGGTCTTTCAGTGTGACTTTTAAATTTTCCACGTTTTTCAGGTTTTATTACAATATTCCTTGTTCTACAGTGTTAATTTTTATTTTTCCATATTTTTCAGGTTCTTTTTTTTTTTTTTTGTCATATTCTGGGCCCTTCAGTGTGAGTTTTTTATTTTCCTCGTTTTTCAGGTTTTCTCTCCATATTCCGGGTTATTCATTGTGAGTTTTTAATTTTCCACGTTTTTCAGACTTTCTCAGCATATTTTGGGTCCTACAGTGTGAATTTTTAATTTTCCTCGTTTTTCAAGGATTCTTGCCATATTCTGGTCCTACAGTGTGAATTTTTAATTTTCCAAGTATTTCAGTGTTTCTCGCCATGTTCTGGGTCCCACAGTGGGAATTTTCAATTTTCCACCTTTTTCAGGTTTGCTCGGCATATTCTGGGTCCTACTGTGTGAATTTTTAATTATCTACCTTTTTCAAGGTGTCTTGCCATATTCTGGTCCTACCCTGTGAATTTTTAATTTTCCATGTTTTTCACGGCTTCTTGCCATATTCTGATCCTACAGTGTGAATTTTTATTTTCCATGTTTTTCAGGGTTTCTTCCCATTTCTGGGTCCTATCACGTGTATTTTTAATTATCCACGTTTTCAGTGTTTCTCGCCATATTCTGGGTCCTACAGTGTGAATTTTCTATTTTCCAAGTTTTTCAGTGTTTCTCACCATATTCTGGGTAATACAGTGCGCATTTTTAATTTTCCACTTTTTTCATGATTTATCACCATATTCTGGGTCCGACAATGTGAATTTTTAATTTTCACGTTTTTCAGGGTTTTTCGGCATATTCTGAGTCCTGCAGTGTAATTTTCTCATTTTCCATTTTTTTTCAAGTTTTTTCATAATTCTGGGTCCTACAGTGTGATTTTCTCATTTTCCACCTTTTTCAGGTTTTCTCGCCATATTCGGGGTCCTTCTGTTTGAGTTTTTAATTTTCTACTATTTTCAGGGTTTCTAGCCATATTCTGCGTCCTACAGTGTGAAATTTAAATTTTCCACGTTTTTCAGGGTTTTTCGCCATATTCTGGGACCTAGAGTGTGAATTTTAATTTTAAAAGTTTTTAAGTTTTTTCGTCATATTCTGGGTACTACAGTGTGATTTTTTTCATTTTCCAACTTTTTCAGGTTTTCTCCACATATTCTGGGTCCTACAGTGTGAATTTTTAATTTTCCAGGTTTTTCAAGGTTTCTTGCCATATTCTGGTTCTACAGTGTGAATTTTTAATTTTTACACGTTTTTCAGTGTTTTCACCATATTCTGGGTCCTACAGTGTGAATATTTAATTTTCCGTGTTTTTCAGGTTTTCTCCCCATATTCTGGGTCCTTCAATGTGAGTTTTTAATTTTCCTCCTTTTTCAGGTTTTCTCGGGTTATTCCGGGTCCTTCAGTTTGAATTTTTATTTTTCCACATATTTCAGACTTTTCCCTCACATTCTGAGTCCTACAGATTGATTTTCTCATTTTTACGTTTTTCAGGGGTTCTTTTTGCCATATTCCAGGTCCTTCAGTGTGAATTTTTACTTTACCATATTTTCAGTGTTTCTCGCCATATTCTGGGTAATACAGTGTGAATTTTAATTTTCCACTCTTTTCATGGTTTATCGCCATATACTGGGTCCAACAGTATGAATTTTTAATTTTCACGTTTTTCAGGGTTTCTCCGCATATTTGGGTCCAACAGTGTGATTTTCTCATTTTTCACCTTTTTATATTTTCTCGACATATTCGGGGTCCTTCAGTGTGTGTTTTTAATTTTCTACTTTTTTCATGGTTTCTCGCCATATTTGGAACCTACAGAATGTATTTTTAATTTTCCACGTTTTTCAGGGTTTCTCGCCATATTCTGGGTCCTACAGTGTGAATTATTAATTTTCCACGTTTTTCAGGGTTTCTTGTCATATTCTGGGTCCTATAGTGTGATTTTCTCATTTTCCACGTTTTTAAGGGATTCTTGCCATATCCTAGGTCCTTCAGTGGGAATTTTTAATTTTCCAATTTTTTTCAGGTTTTCTTGCCATATTCCAGGGCTTTCAGTGTGAATTTTAAATTTTCCAAGTTTTTCAGGATTTCTCACAATATTCCTGGTCCTACAGTGTGAATTTTTTATTTTCCATGTTTTTCATTTTTTTTCGTCATATTCTGGGTACTACAGTGTGATTTTCTCATTTTCCAACTTTTCTAGTGTTTCTCAAAATATCCTGGGACCTACAGTGTGAATATTTAATTTTCCATGTTTTTCATGGTTTCTCGCAATATTCGGGGTCCTTCAGTGTGAGTTTTTAATTTTCTACTCTTTTCAGGTTTTGTTGCCATATTCTGTGTCCTACAGCGTGTACGTTTAATTTTGCACGTTTTTCAGGGTTTCTCTGCATATTCTGGTTCCTCTGTGTGATTTTCTCATTTTCCACATTTTTCAGATTTTCAGGCCATATTCGGGGTCCTTCACTGTGAGTTTTTAATTTTTTACTTTTTTCAGGGTTTCTTGCCATATTCTGGGTCCTACATTGTGAACTTAAAATTTTCTACATTTTTTCAGGTTTTCTCGCCATTTTTTTTCTGGGTCCTAAAGTGTGAATTTTTAATTTTAAACGTTTTTAAGTTTTTTTCGTCATATTCTGGGGCCTACAGAGTGATTTTCTCATTTTCCACATTTTTCAGATTTTCAGGCCATATTCGGGGTCCTTCACTGTGAGTTTTTAATTTTTTACTTTTTTCAGGGTTTCTTGCCATATTCTGGGTCCTACATTGTGAACTTAAAATTTTCTACATTTTTTCAGGTTTTCTCGCCATTTTTTTTTCTGGGTCCTAAAGTGTGAATTTTTAATTTTAAACGTTTTTAAGTTTTTTTCGTCATATTCTGGGGCCTACAGAGTGATTTTCTCATTTTCCAACTTTTCAGGTTTTCTCAGCATATTATGGGTCCTACAGTGTGAATTTTTAATTTTCCACCTTTTTTAAGGTTCTTGCCATATTCTGGTCCTATAGTGTAAATATTTAATTTTCCACATTTTTCAGTGTTTCTCGCCATACCCTGGGTCCTACAGGTTGAATATTTAATTTTTCATGTTTTTCAGGTTTGTTCGTCATATTCTGGTTCGTACAGTGTGATTTTCTCATTTCCACGTTTTTCAAGTTTTCTTGCCATATTGCAGGGCCTTCAGTATGAATTTTTGATTTTCCACGATTTTCAGTATTTCTCGCCATATTCTGGGTAATATAGTGTGAATTTTTAATTTTCCACTTTTTTCATAGTTTCTCGCCATATTCGGGGTCCTTCTGTGTGAGTTTTTAATTTTCTACTTTTTTAGGGTTTCTCGCCATAATCTGGGTCCTACAGAGTGTATTTTTAATTTTCCTAGTTTTTCAGGGTTCTTCGCCATATTCTGGGTCCTACAGTGTGATTTTCTCATTTAAGATGTTTTTCAAGTTTTTTCGCAATTCTGGGTCCTACAGTGTATTTATTCTCATTTTCCAACTTTTTCAGGTTTTCTGGGCATATTCTGGGTCCTACAGTGTGAATTTTTAATTTTCACGTTTTTCAGGGTTTCTCGGCATGTTCCTGGTTCTGCCATGTGATTTTCTCAATTTCGACGTTTTTCAATTTTTTTCGCAATTCTGGGTCCTACCGTGTGATTTTCTTATTTTCCGTCTTTTTCAGGTTTTCTCTCCATATTCGGGGTTCTTCAGTGTGAGTTTGTAATTTTCTACTTTTTTCAGGGTTTATCGCCATATTCTGGGTCCTCCAGAGTGTATTTTTAATTTTCCACGTTTTTCAGGGTTTCTCGGCATATTCTGGGTCCTACATTGGGATTTTGTCATTTTCCACTTTTTTCAAGTTTTTTCCCAATTCTGGGACCTACAGTGTGATTTTCTCATTTTCCACCTTTTTCAGGTTTTCTGGCCATATTCGGGTCCTTCAGTGTGAGTTTTTAATTTTCTACTTTTTAGGGTTTCTCGCCATATTCTGGGTCCTACAGAGTGTATTTTTAATTTTCCACGTTTCTCAGGGTTTCTAGCCATATTCTAGGTCCTACACTGTGATTTTCTCATTTTCGACGTTTTTCAAGTTTTTTCGTAATTCAGGGTCCTACTGTGTGATTTTCTTATTTTCCACCTTTTTCAGGTTTTCTCTCCATATTTGGGGTCCTTCAGTGTGAGTTTGTAATTTTCTACTTTTTTCAGGGTTTCTCGCCATATTCTGGGTCCTCCAGAGTTTATTTTTAATTTTCCACGTTTTTCAGGATTTCTCGGCATATTCTGGGTCCTACAGTGTGATTTTCTCATTTTCCACTTTTTTCAAGTTTTTTCCCAATTCTGGGTCCTTGAGTGTGATTTTCTCATTTTCCACCTTTTTCAGGTTTTCTGGCCCTATTCGGGGGTCCTTCAGTGTGAGTTTGAAATTTTCTACTTTTCAGGGTTTCTCGCCATATTCTGGGTCCTACAGAGTGTATTTTTAATTTTCCAAGTTTCTCAGGGTTTCTCGCCATATGCTGGGTCCTACACTGTGATTTTCTCATTTTTGACGTTTTTCAATTTTTTTTAACACTTCTGGGTCCTACAGTGTGATTATTCTCATTTTCCACCTTTTTCAGGTTTTCTTGCCATATTTGGGGACCTTCAATGTGAATTTTTAATTTTCTACTTTTTCAGGGTTTCTCTCCATATTCTGGGTCTTGCAGAGTGTATTTTTAATTTTCCACGTTTTTCAGGGTTTCTCGGCATATTCTGGGTCCTAGAGTGTGATTTTCTCATTTTCCACTTTTTTCAACTTTTTTCCCAATTCTGGGTCCTACAGTGCGATTTTCTCATTTTCCACCTTTTTCAGGTTTTCTGGCCATATTTGGGGTCCTTCAGTGTGAGTTTTTAATTTTCTACTGAAGAAGTAACAAAATTCTAGGCCTTTAGGTCAAGGCTTGGGAATGTAACCTTTGTGACTCATTGCTCCAAGGTATGCTAATCATACCTTGATAGCGACATTCCTTCCTCCACCTACCTGCTTCCTGAGTTCAAAGAGTGTTCATTCAAAGAAAGTCACCCTGACCAACGCCGGAAACTGCCATGCAAATGTGCTATTGTTAGGGGCTCTTAGAAACTGAGAGTTAACCAAAACAATTACCAGGTATTCTCTGTGACTCTTGTGACTTTACACTTCCTTATGACTCTTAACTGGTATCTTTGGTATTTTTCCAACAACGCCCTCCCCACTTCCTTGAGTTGTGGTTTCTTCCTTTAAATACCCCCTTATACAGCTACTCGGGGCGCCATGGTCCTCTACCCCTGCGTGGTGTATGACCATGGGCCCGAGAACGCTCTCGAATAAAAATCCTCTTGCAGTTGCAGCAAGACCGTTTCTTGTGGGTGATTTTGGGGTGTCGCCTCTCCTGAGTCAGAACGTGGGGGAGTCCTCACGTTGTGGGTCTTTCATTTGGTGCGTTTGCCGGGAAACGCGACCACCCCTCACACCCGAGAACCGACTTGGAGGTATGGGGATCCCCTCTTGTGTGTGTGCCGGCCGGTGTCTCTGTTTTGAGTGTCTGTTTTCTGAAACGAACATTGGAACATGTGCTTGTTGTGTTGGGTTGTTTGTGTCTTGTCCTATGTTTCTGAAGCATGGCGAAGTCTGAGTTCGGATCCATCTGAGTTTATTAAATTTGTGTCTTGGTTTTTGGGTTGCGAGATCGTGGGTTCGAGTCCCACCTCGTGCCTTGGTTTTACACCTGGCAGAGTGAAATTTGTGTCTTGGTTTTCGGGTTGCGAGATCGTGGGTTCAAGTCCCACCTCGTGCCTTGGTTTTACACCTGGCAGAGTGAAATTTGTGTCTTGGTTTTCGGGTTGCGAGATCGTGGGTTCGAGTCCCACCTCGTGCCTTGGTTTTACACCTGGCAGAGTGAGGAACAAGTGTGCTTCTCTGGTTTTGGTCGTCTAGGTAGAAATGGATGCTGGTGTTTGTAGACGATGGGGTGATGGGGTCTGAAATGCGCGCGCGGTCGGTATTTGCAGCTGTCCTTTTGGGCCGTAAGGACCGGAGGACTGTGGTCGGCAGACGTGCTAGGAGGACCACAGGCTGTGGCCCTGGGGGACGCCCTGGGAGGTAAGGAGAGCCAGGGACGCCTGGCCGTCTCCGGATCGGTCAGAGGGACCGAGTTCTGTTGAAGCGGAAGCTTCCCCCTCCAAAATCGTCTAATTCTCTTGCCTGCTTGTAGAGGACAAGAAAGGGTCGAATGTGTCTGGATCTGTTGGTTTCTGTTTTATGTGTTTTTGTTTATGTGTTTAGAGCTATGTAAAAATCTAGAAAAGCAAAGGTAATTCTCATAGGTGCTTTATACCCTGACTAGAGATAGTTTACACCTGAGATGTGAGAAAATGGGTTTTAAAAAAAGCAGTACTCTCCGACTATCTGGAGATAATTTGGTAAAAAATAAAATAAAATAAAATAAACAGTATTAATTGGTCTTTGGAGCCCTGCACCTGTAGTTAGGAATCTAGTGTGGCTAGAGAAGCCCTGCTAGGAGCTGATTATAAACGCTGCTCTTATAGGGACCACCAGCTTCCCAAGTTCTTAAGTTCTATAGTAAGGGAACAAATGGCTGTTTTTCCTACAAAAATCTCTGTGCTTGTGATTATTGGATTCATCAGGTGACAAGGTGCTCCTCTCTTGAAATTACAGCTAGAAAAAATTAAGAATTTTGTTTGGTTTAAATGAGCAAATGTATGCGGCCATTTCATTTTTGTTTCTAAATAGTTTCAAAAGTATAAATATGTTTTTATATGTCTTGGTTATAGATTAGTGGCTCATAAGTTATTAGTTATGATTAAAAATTTGTAACATTGGTAACAAAAAGTTGACTTAAAACTGGTAACTCTGGGTTAGAGTAATTTAGAACTACAACATGCAGCATGAGATAATCCATGGGAACAGGTCTCTAAAGATACGCCTAAATTGAGTAATATTCTATGTAATTCTTATCCTAGAAATCCGATTTATAAAAGATAAGATTTAGGGTAGTGTCTTTTTGAAATATTGGCGACTACACCTTCTTGTGTTTGTGTGCAGGAACAGGCAGCCAAAATTTGTAGCAAGTAATGTTTTTAGAGTTCATTTTTAAAGAAAAAATAGATTGTTTTCACTGTTAAAATTGGGTTTTGTTTCTCAAAATTGTGGTTGTACTCTTATGTTACAAGAGAAATTAAAGGTTTCTCCCAAATCGCAGCCACCAGCCAATTCGGCTCCCTATGAAGCCTCCTGAGTGGCCTAGTCCACAACCTTCCCCTTATCCACAGCCTCAACCCCAGCTGCCGAGGGAACCCTAAACCCCTCGGGGTGTCGAGAGGCGGACCGCTGCGGGTACATGGAACTGCAGAGCACAGAGTCCGGGCGGACTCTGGTGGACCCGCCCAAACTTTAAACCCTTCAGTACTGGTCATTTTCCTCTGTTGGTATTTATAACTGGAAAACTAACCACCCCCTTTCTCAGGATCCCCAAAGCCTCACAGGGTTGGTAGAGTTCCTTATGTTTTCTCATCAGCCTACTTGAGATGATTATCAACAGCTGTTGCAGATGCTCTTAACAACCGAAGAGCGAGAGAGAATTCTGTTAGAGGCTAGAAAAATGGCCCGGAAGCCAACGGAGGTCTACACAGCTACAAAATGAGATCGACATGGGATTCCTTTTGACTCGCCCCAGTTGCGACTGCGACATGGCTGAAGGTAAGGAGAGCTTGAAAATCTAACGCCAGGCTCTGGTCTCCAAGGTGCCTCAAGATGGGCCCACTAATTTGGCTAAGGTAAGAGGTAATGCAGGGGCTGATCGAACCTCCCTCAATGTTCCTTGAAAGACTTATGGAAGCCTTCAGGCAGTTCACTCCCTTTAATCTTACCTCGGAAGCCCAGAAGGCCTCAGTGGCCTGGCTGGCCTTCATAAGGCAGTTGGCCCCCGATATCAGAAAGAAGCTTCAGAGAAAAGAGGGAGACAGTTAGGCGATCTAGTGAAAGAGGCAGAAAAAGTGTGTGTGTGAGAGAGAGAGAGGCGGGAGGCAGAAGAAAGAGAAAACAGGAGGGATCATAGACAAGAGAAAAATTTGACTAGAATCTTGGCCACAGTGATAGGAGAGAAAGAAAAAGACAGGATCTAGACAGGAAACCTGGGCAACTGAAGACCAAGCCTCAGCTAAAAAGGCTCAGCTGTGTCAGACTGAAGGTACTTATTTGAGATACACCCTTCGAGACGGGAAGTAGTGGCTAACTACGCCAAGGCAAGTAAGAAAATTCTTGGGTACTGCTGACTTCTACAGACTCTAGACACCTGTGTTGGCGACCTTAGCTGCCCTGTTGTACCCCCTAACCAAGAAAGGGGAGGTGTTTTGTGGATCCCGGATCGCCAGAAAGCCTTTAAAAAATTAAAAAGGCCCTCTTGATGGCCAGCCTTTGCCTGACCTAACCAAGCCTTTCACTCTTTATGTGGAAGAGAGATCAGGGGTCGCCAGAGGAGTTCTTGCTCAGACTTTGAGACTTTGAAAAAGGCCAGTGGCTTACCTATCCAAAAAGTTACACCCTGTTGCCAGCGGGTGGTTTTCTTGCCTGTAAGCTATTACTGCCATAATCTGCTTGTCAAGGATGCTGATAAGCTCACTCTGGGACAGCAACTGGCTGTAATGGCATCCCACGCTCTTGAAAGCATTATCTGAAAGCCCCCTGACTGATGGATGACTACCAATGCTCCTGTGACACATCAGAACTTCTTGTTGACTGAACGAGTGACCTTCGCTTCATTCCACCTGCTGTCCCACTGTGTGAGACTGCACCTACTCACCACTGCGCTGAAATGATCTGAAGGATCAGATCAGCCTTGGCCTGAGGGTTCGAGCTGGTACACTGATGACAGCAGCCTCAAGGTTAAAGGTAAGCAGAAGGCGGGGGACAGCAGTATGGTGGTGGACAGAAAGCAAGTGATCTAGGCCAGCAGCCTCCCTGAAGGGACGTCAGCCCAGAAAGCTGAACTTGTGACTTTGAGACAAGGTCCATAAATGGCAAAAGGAAAGTCTACACTGACAGCAGGTATGCTTTTGCCACTGTACGGAGCAATATACAGACAAAGAGGGCTGTTGACATCTGCAGAGAAAAACCTAAGATGCTATGGCTAAAGAAAATCAGATGGCAGATCTAACCACCAAACAGGTGGCCCAAGGAGCAATAATCCTGGCAGTCAAGGAGCCTAAAGATTATTATGACATCAGAGAGACCAGCTTTAGATACACCCCTGAGCACTATCAAGTTTGGACAGTATTTGACCCACCTGGGGGCCAAGAAATTCAAAGGTGTGGTTAGGTCCTTTGACTACTATGTTATAGGACTCTCTGACTTGGCAGAAGAAATAGTCAAAAGCTGCAAGGCCTGTGCTATGACGAGGTAGAATTTACAGAAATTAAGCCAGCTAGATATTGCAACAAGTACTTATTAGTGTTTATAGATACCGTTTCAAGATGGATAAAAGCTTTTCCTACCAGGACTGAAGATCCTAAAAGAAATCTTCCCAAGGTAATAGATCTGCCTTTGTTGCCCAGGTAAATCAGGGACTGGCCAAGATATTAGAGATCGGTTAGAAGTTACATTGTGCATACAGGCCCAAAGCTCAGGACAGGTAGAGAAAATAAATAGAACCATTAAGAGACCCTTACCAAATTGACAACAGAGACTGGCGCTAATGATTGGATAGCTCTCCTACCCTTTGCTCTTCAGGGTTAGAAACACCCCTGGACAGTTTAGACTGACCCCCTTATGAATTACTCTACAGGGGGCCCCCTCCACTGGTAAAAATAGCCTCTGTACATAGTGCTGACATGCTGCTTTCCCAGCCTTTGTTCTCTAGGCTCAAGGTGCTCCAGTGAGTGAGACAGCGAGCAAAAAAGCAGCTCCAGAAGGCCTACTCAAGAGAAGAAGACCTGCTACATTAGACGTCTCTGCACAGAAAACCTTGAGACTCCGGTGGAAAGGCCCTTATCTTGTACTCTTGACCACCCTACTTTCTACCTTTATGATACCCCTTTTGATTTTGCTTCTGCTTTTAATTATAGGTGCATGTGTGTTAAATAGACAAGTCACCTTTATTAGAACAAGAATTAGTGCAGTGCGGCTTTTAGTTTTGAGACAACAGTACTATGCCCTAAAGGATCAAATATGTCAGAGAAAAGATAGTGTCTAGTTCTAAGATTAGAACTATTAACAAAAAAAAAAAGGGGGGGAATGAAGAAGTAACAAAATTCTAGGCCTTTAGGTCAAGGCTTGGGAATGTAACCTTTGTGACTCATTGCTCCAAGGTATGCTAATCATACCTTGATAGCGACATTCCTTCCTCCACCTACCTGCTTCCTGAGTTCAAAGAGTGTTCATTCAAAGAAAGTCACCCTGACCAACGCAGGAAACTGCCATGCAAATGTGCTATTGTTAGGGGCTCTTAGAAACTGAGAGTTAACCAAAACAATTACCAGGTATTCTCTGTGACTCTTGTGACTTTACACTTCCTTATGACTCTTAACTGGTATCTTTGGTATTTTTCCAACAACGCCCTCCCCACTTCCTTGAGTTGTGGTTTCTTCCTTTAAATACCCCCTTATACAGCTACTCGGGGCGCCATGGTCCTCTACCCCTGCGTGGTGTATGACCATGGGCCCGAGAACGCTCTCGAATAAAAATCCTCTTGCAGTTGCAGCAAGACCGTTTCTTGTGGGTGATTTTGGGGTGTCGCCTCTCCTGAGTCAGAACGTGGGGGAGTCCTCACGTTGTGGGTCTTTCACTACTTTTTTCAGGGTGTCTCGCCATATTGTGGGTCCTTCAGTGTGAATTTTTAATTTTCCACGTTTTTCAAGATTTTCGTAATTCTGGGTCCTACAGTGTGATTTTCTCATTTTCCACTTTTTCAGGTTTTCTTGCCATATTTGGGGTCCTTCTGTGTGAGTTTTTAATTTTCTACTTTTCTCGGGGTTTCTCGCCATAATCTGGGTCCTATAGCGTGTATTTTTAATTTTCCACGTTTTCAGGGTTTCTCAACATATTCTGGGTCCTACAGTTTGATTTCCTTTTTTTCGTCATTTTTCAAGTTTTATTGCAATTCTGGGTCCTACAGTTTGATTATTCTCATTTTCAACCTTTTTCAGGTTTTCTTGCCATATTTGGGGTCCTTCAGTGTGAGTTTTTAATTTTCAACTTTTTTCAGGGTTTCTCGCCATATTCCGGGTCCTTCAGTGTGCATTTATAATTTTCCAATTTTTCATGGTTTCTCGCCATATTCTGTGTCCGAAAGTGTGAATTTTTAATTTTCAGGTTTTTCAGGGTTTATCTGCATATTCTGGGTCCTTCAGTGTTATATTCTCATTTTCCAAGTTTTTCTAGTTTTTTCGTAATTCTGGGTCCTACAGTGTAATTTTCTCATTTTCCAACTTTGTCAGAGTTTTCTCGCCATATTTGGGGTCCTTCAGTGTGAGTTTTTAATTTTCCTCGTTTTTCAGGTTTTCACGCCATATTCCGGGTCATTCAGTGTGAATTTTTAATATTACCCGTTTTTCAGGTTTTTTTCGTCATATTCTTTGTCCTACCGTGTGATTTTCTCATTTCGATGTTTTTCAGGTTTTCTTGCCTTATTCCAGGTCCTTCAGTGTGAATTTTTAATTTTCCACTTTTTTCAGTATTTCTCACCATACTCTGGGTAATACAGTGTGAGTTTTAAATTTTCCACTTTTTTTCATAGTTTCTCGCCATAATCTGTGTCCTACAGCGTGTATTTTGAATTTTCCAGGTTTTCAGCGTTTCTCGACATATTCTGGGTCCTACAGTGTGATTTTCTAATTTTCGAAAATTTTCAAGTTTTTTTGCAATTCTGGGTCCTGCAGTGTGATTGTTCTCATTTTCCACCTTTTTCAGGTTTTCTCACCATATTCGGGGTCCTACATTTTGTATTTTTAAGTTTCAACTTTTTTCAGGTTTGTCGCCATATTCGGGGACCTTCCGTGTGAGTTTTTAATTTTGCTCGTTTTTCAGGTTTTCTCGCCATATTCCGGGTCCTTCAGTGTGAATTTTTAATATTCCACGTTTTTCAGGTTTTTTCGTCATATTCTGGGTCCTACAGTGTGATTTTCTCATTTCCACTTTTTTCAGGTTTTGTCGCCATATTCGGGGACCTTCCGTGTGAGTTTTTAATTTTCTACTTCTTTCAGGCTTTCTTGCCATATTCTGGGTCCTTCAGTGTGAGTTTTTAATTTTCCTCGTTTTTCAGGTTTTCTTGTCATATTCGGGTTCCTTCAGTGTGATTTTTTTAATTTTCCACGTTTTTCAGGTTTTCTTGCCGTATTCCAGGTCCTTCAGTGTGAATTTTTAATTTTCCACATTTTTCAGCATTTCTCGCCATATTCTGGGTAATACAGTGTAAATTTTTAATTTTCCAGTTTTTTCATGGTTTCTCCCCATAATCTGGTTCCGACAGTGTGAATATTTATTTTTCACGTTTTTCAGGTTTTCTCGGCATATTCTGGGTCCTACAGTTTGATTTTCTCATTTTCGTCGTTTTTCAAGTTTTATAGCAATTCTGGGTCTTACAGTGTGATTATTCTCATTTTCCACCTCTTTCAGGTTTTCTCGCCATATTAGGGGTCCTTCAGTGTGAGTTTGTAATTTTCTACTTTTTTCAGGGTTTCTCCCCATATTCTGAGTCCTATAGTGTGTATTTTTAATATTCCAAGTTTTCAGGGATTCTTGGAATATTCTGGGTCCTCCAGTGTGATTGTCTCATTTTCCATTTTTTCAATTTTTTTCGCATATCTCTGTCCTACTGTGTGATTTTCTCATTTTCCAACGTTTTTAGGTTTTCTCACCATATTGGGATCCTTCAGTGTGAGTTTTTCATTTTCTACTTTTCTCAGGGTTTCTTGCCATATTCTGGGTCCTACATTGTGTATTTTAAATTTTCTACTTTTTTCAGGTTTTCTCGCCATATTCTGGGTCCTTCAGTGTGAGTTTTTAATTTTCCTCGTTTTTCAGGTTTTCTTGCCATATTCCGGGTCCTTCAGTGTGAATTTTTAATTTTCCACGTTTTTCACTTTTTTTTTCGTTATATTCTGGGTCCTACAGTGTGATTTTCTCATTTCCACGTTTTTCAGGTTTTCTTGCCATATTCCAGATCCTTCAGTGGGAATTTTAAATTTTCCACTTTTTTCATAGTTTCTCGACATATTCTATGTACGACAGTCTGAATTTTTTTTTTTTTTTTTTTTTTTTTTTTTGGTTTATCGGGACTGGGTTCTTCTGTATAGCTCTTGCTGTCCTGGAACTCACTTTGTAGACCAGGCTGGCCTGGAACTCAGAAATCTGCCTGCCTCTGCCTCCCAAGTGCTCGGATTAAAGGCCTGCGCCACCACGCCAGGCTTGACAGTGTGAATTTTTTATTTTCACGTTTTTCAGGGTTTCTCGGCATATTCTGGGTCCTGCAGTGTGATTTTCACATTTTCTACGTTTTTCAAGTTTTTTTTTTTTTTTTTTTTGCAAATCTGGGTCCTACAGTGTAATTATTCTCATTTTCCACCTTTTTGATGTTTTCTCGCCATATTTAGGTTCCTACAGTGTGAGTTTTTAATTTTCCTCGTTTATCAGGTTTTCTCGCCATATTCCGGGTCCTTCAGTGTGATTTTCTCATTTCCACGTTTTTCAGGTTTTCTTGCCATATTCCAGATCCTTCAGTGTGAATTTTTAATTTTCCATTTTTTCATGGATTCTCGTCATATTCTGTGTCTGACAGTGTGAATTCTTAATTTTCACGTTTTTCTGGTTTTCTCGATATATTGTGGGTCCTACAGTGTGATTTTCTCATTTTCCACCTTCTTCAGGTTTTCTTGCCATATTTGGGGTCCGTCAGTGTGAGTTTTCAATTTTCTAATTTTTTCAGGTTTTCTCGCCATATTCTGGGTCCTACAGTGTGAATTTAAATTTTCCACATTTTTAAGTTTTTTTCATAATATTCTGTGTCCTACAGTGTGATTTTCTCATTTTCCACCCTTTTCAGGGTTTCTTGGCATATTCTGGCTCCTACAGAGTTATTTTCTCATTTTCAACGTTTTTCAATTTTATCGCAATTCTGTGTCCTACAGTGTGATTTTCTCATTTTCCATCTTTTTCAGGTTTTCTTGCTGTATTCTGGGTCCTACAGTGTGAATATTTAATTTTCCATGTTTTTCAGGTTTTCTTGCCATATTCTGGGTCCTACAATGTGAGTTTTTAATATTCCTTGTTTTTCAGGTTTTCTTGCCATATCCTTCAGTGTGATTTTTTAATTTTCCACGTTTTTTCAGGGTTTCTTGGCATATTCTGGGTCCTGCAGTGTGATTTTCTCATTTTCCACCTTTTTCAAGTTTTCTTGCCATGTTCGGGGTCCTTCAGTGTGAGTTTTTAATTTTCTATTTATTTCAGGGTTTCTCGCCATATTCTGGGTCCTACAGCATGTATTTTTAATTTTGCACGTTTTTCAGGGTTTCATGGCATATTCTGGGTCCTATAGTGTGATTTTCTAATTTTCCACTTTTTTCAATTTTTTTCAAAATTCAGGGTCCTACAGTGTGAATTTCTCATTTACCAACTTTTTCAGTGTTTCTTGCCATATTCCAGGTCCTACAGTGTGATTTTTTTTTTTTGATTTTTCGAGACAGGGTTTCTCTGTGTAGCCCTGGCTGACCTGGAACTCACTTTGTAGACCAGGTTGGCCTCGAACTCAGAAATCCGCCTGCCTCTGCCTCCCGAGTGCTGGGATTAAAGGCGTGCGCCACCACGCCCAGCTTACAGTGTGAATTTTTAATTTTCCATATTTTTCAGGTTTTCTTCATCATATTCCAGGTCTTTCAGTGTAAATTTTTAATTTTCCACGTTTTTCAGGGTTTCTCAACATATTTTGGGTCCTACAGTGTGAATTTTTAATTTTCCACGTTTTTCAAAGTTTCTGGCCATATTCCAGTTCTTTCTGAGTGAATGTTAATTTTCCACATTTTTCAGTGTTTCTCGCCATATTACAGATCCTTGATGGTGAGTTGTTAATTTTCCATGTTTTTCAGGTTTTCTCGACATATTCCATAGTCCTTCAGTGTGAATTTTTAATTTTCCACGATTTTCAGTGTTTCTCTTCATATTCTGAGTCCTACAGTGTGAATTTTTAATTTTCCACTATTTTAATGGTTTATCGCATTATTCTGGGACCTACAGTGTGAATTTTTAATTTTCCACGTTTTTAAGTATTTTTTGTCATATTCTGGGTCCCACAGTGTGATATTCTCTTTTTCCACCATTTTCAGATTTTCGTGCCATATTCTGGGTCCTTCAGTGTGAGTTTTTAATTTTCCACTTTTTTCAGGGTTTCTGGCAATATTCTGGGTCCTACAGTGTATATTTTAAATTTTCCACGATTTTCAGTGTTTCTGGCCATATTCTGGGTCCTACAGTGTGCATATTTAATTTTCCATGTTTTTCAGGTTTTCTCGGCATATTCTGGGTCCTTCAGTGTGAATTTTTAATTTTCTACTTTTTTTCAGGGTGTCTCACCATATTCTGTGTCTGTGTTTTAAATTTTCCACGTTTTTCATGGTTTCTTGGCCTATTCTGGGTCCTTCAGTGTGATTTTCTCATTTTCCACTTCTTTCAATTTTTTTCGCATTTCTGTGTCCTACAGTTTGATTTTCTCATTTTCTACCTTTTTAAGGTTTTCTTGCCATATTCCGTGTCCTTCAGTGTGAGTTTTTAATCTTCTACTTTTTTCAGGGTTTGTGGCCATATTCTGGGTCCTACAGTGTGAATTTTAAATTTTCCACGTTGTTCAGTGTTTCTCGCCATATTCTGGGTCCTTCAGTGTGAGTTTTTAATTTTCCTCGTTTTTAAGGTTTTCTCATATATTCCGGGTCCTTCAGTGTATTTTTAATTTTCCACGATTTTCATGGTTTCTCGGCATATCCTGGGTCCTACAGTGTGATTTACTCATTTTCCACGTTTTTCAATTTTTTTTCGTAATTCTGTGTCCTACAGTGTGATTTACTCATATTCCACCTTTCTCAGGTTTTCTAGCCATATTCCGTGTCCATCAGTGTGAGTTTTAAATTTTCTACTTTTTTTCAGGGTTTCTCACCATATTCTGGTTCCTACAGTGTGAATTTTAAATTTTCCACGTATTTCAGTGTTGCTTGCCATATTCTGGGTCCTACAGTGTGAATATTTAATTTTCCTCGTTTTTTTTCAGGTTTTCTCACCATATTCTGTGTCCTTCAGTGTGTATTTTTAAGTTGCCACGTTTTTCAGGGTTTCTCGGCATATTCCTGTTCCTACAGTGTGATTTTCTCATTTTCCACTTTTTACATGTTTTTTCGCAATTCTGTGTCCTACAGTGTGATTTTTCTCATTTTCCATCTTTCTCAGGTTTTCTCACTATATTCCGGGTCCTTCAGTGTGAGGTTATTTTTTTCTACTTTTTTCAGAGTTTTTCGCCATAATCTGGGCCCTACAGCGTGTACTATTAATTTTCCACGTTTTTCAGGGTTTCTCGGCATATTCTGGGCCCTAGAGTGTGATTTTTCATTTTCGAAGTTTTTAAAGTTTTTTTGAAATTCTGGGTCCTACAGTGTGATTTCCTCATTTTCCAACTTTTTCAGGTTTTCTTGCCATATTCAGAGTTCTTCAGTGTAAATTTTTAATTTTCTACTTTTTTCAGGATTTCTCGCCATATTCTGCATCCTACTGTGTGATTTATTAATTTTCCACCTTTTTCAGGTTTTCTCGGCATATTCTGGGTCCTACAGTGTAAAATTTTATTTTTCCATATTTTTCAAGGTTTCTTCCCATATTCTGGACCTACTGTGTAAATTTTTAATTTTCCATGTTTTTCAGTGTTTCTTGCCATATTCTGGGTGCTACAGTGTGAATATTTAATTTCCATATTTTTCAGGTTTTCTCACCATATTCTGGGTCCTTCATTGTGAGTTTTTAATTTTCCCTCGTTTTTAAGGTTTTCACGCCATATTCTGGGTCCTTCAGTGTGAATTTTTAATTTTCCACGTTTTTCATGATTTCTCGGCATATTCTGTGTCCTACAGTGTGATTTTCTCATTTTCCAACTTTTTCAGGTTTTCTTGCCATATTCCAGGTCCTTAAGTGTGAGTTTTTAATTTTCCCCGTTTTTTCAGTGTTTCTCGGCATATTCTGTGTCCTACAGTGTGATTTTCTCATTATCCACTTTTTACAAGTTTTTTCGCAATTCTGAGTCCTACAGTGTGATTCTCTCATTTTCCACCTTTCTTAGGTTTTCTCGCCATATACCGGGTCCTTCATTGTGAGTTTTTCTTTTCTTATTTTTTCAGGGTTTTTTGCCTTATTCTGGGTCCTACAGATTGTAATTTTAATTTTCCACGTTTTTCAGTGTTTCTTGGCATATTGTGGGTCCTATAGTGTAATTTTTCATTTTCGAAGTTTTTAAAGTTTTTTCACAATTCTTGGTCCTACAGTGTAATTTTCTCATTTTCCACATTATTCAGATTTTCTTGCCATATTCTGTGTCCTACAGTGTGAATATTTAATTTTCCGTGTTTTTCAGGTTTTTTCAGGTTTTAGTTTTCCTTGTTTTTCAGTTTTTCTCACCATATTCCAGGTCCTTCAGTGTTAATTTTAAATTTTCCATGTTTTTCAGGGTTTCTCACCATATTCTGGGTCCTACAGTGTGAATTTTTAATTTTCCACTTTTTAAAAGTATTTTTCTTCATATTTTGGGTCCTACAGTGTGATTTTCTCATTTTCCATCTTATTCGGTGTTTCTTGGAACATTCTGGGTCCTACAATGTGGTTTTCTCATTTTTGACGTTTTTCAAGTTTTTTCGCAATTCTGGGTCCTAAAGTGTGATTTTCTCATTTTCTACCTTTTTCAGGGTTTTCTTGCCATATTCTGGGTCCTACCAGTGTGAATATTTAATTTTCCTCGTTTTTTTCAGGTTTTCTCGCCATATTCTGGGTCCTTCAGTGTGTCTTTTTAATTTTCCATGTTTTTCAGTGTTTCTCGGCATATTCCTGGTCCTACAGTGTGATTTTCTCACTTTCCACTTTTTACAAGTTTTTTCGCAATTCTGTGTCCTACAGTGTGATTTTCTCATTTTCCACGTTTTCAGGTTTTCTCGCCATATTTGGGGT
>NW_028227328.1:384983-409389 GCF_978045245.1 Mus caroli | reverse complement strand
AATTAAAAATTCACACTTTCGGACACAGAATATGGCGAGAAACCATGAAAAATTGGAAAATTATAAATGCACACTGAAGGACCCGGAATATGGCGAGAAAACCTGAAAAACGAGTAAAAATAAAAAGTCGCACTGAAGGACCCAGAATATGGCGAGAAACCCTGAAAAAAGTTGAAAATTAAAAACTCACACTGAAGGACCCCAAATATGGCAAGAAAACCTGAAAAAGGTTGAAAATGAGAATAATCAAACTGTAGGACCCAGAATTGCAATAAAACTTGAAAAATGACGAAAAAAAGGAAATCAAACTGTAGGACCCAGAATATGTCGAGAAACCCTGAAAACGTGGAAAATTAAAAATACACGCTATAGGACCCAGATTATGGCGAGAAACCCCGAGAAAAGTAGAAAATTAAAAACTCACACTGAAGGACCCCAAATATGGCGAGAAAACCTGAAAAAGTGGAAAATGAGAAAATCACACTGTAGGACCCAGAATTACGAAAAACTTGAAAAACGTGGAAAATGAGAAAATCACACTGCAGGACACAGAATATGCCTAGAAACCCTGTAAAACGTGAAAATTAAAATTCACACTGAAGGACCCACAATATGGCGAGAAACCCTGAAAAAAGTAGAAAATTAAAAACTCACACTGAAGGACCCCAAATATGGCCAGAAAACCCGAAAAAGGTGGAAAATGAGAAAATCGCACTGTAGGACCCAGAATTGGGAAAAAACTTGAAAAAAGTGGAAAATGAGAAAATCACACTGTAGGACCCAAAATATGCCGAGAAACCCTGAAAACGTGGAAAATTAAAAATACACTCTGCAGGACCCAGAATATGGAGAGAAACCCTGAAAAAGTAGAAAATTAAAAATTCACATTGAAGGTCCCCAAATATGGCGAGAAAACCTGAAAAAGGTGGAAAATGAGAATAATCACACTGTAGGACCCAGAAGTGTTAAAAAAATTTGAAAAACGTCAAAAATGAGAAAATCACAGTGTAGGACCCAGCATATGGCGAGAAACCCTGAGAAACTTGGAAAATTAAAAATACACTCTGTAGGACCCAGAATATGGCGAGAAACCCTGAAAAGTAGAAAATTTCAAACTCACACTGAAGGACCCCGAATAGGGCCAGAAAACCTGAAAAAGGTGGAAAATGAGAAAATCACACTCAAGGACCCAGAATTGGGAAAAAACTTGAAAAAAGTGGAAAATGAGAAAATCACACTGTAAGACCCAGAATTACGAAAAAACTTGAAAAACTTGGAAAATGAGAAAATAACACTGAAGGACCTAGAATATGCCGAGAAACCCTGAAAAACCTGAAAATTAAAAATTCACACTTTCAGACTCAGAATATGGCGAGAAACCATGAAAAATTGGAAAATTATAAATTCACACTGTATTACCCAGAATATGGGGAGAAATACTGAAAAACTTGGAAAATTAAAAATTCACACTGAAGGACCCAGAATATGGCGTGAAAACCTTAAAAACGAGGAAAATTAAAAACTCACAATGAAGGACCCAGAATATGGTGAGAAAACCTGAAAAATATGGAAATTAAATATTCACACTGTAGGACCCAGAATATGGCAAGAAACACTGAAAAACATGGAAAATTAAAAATTTACACAGTAGGTCCAGAATATGGGAAGAAACCTTGAAAAATATGGAAAAATAAAATTTTACACTGTAGGACCCAGAATATGCCGAGAAAACCTGAAAGAGGTGGAAAATTAATAAATCACACAGTAGGATGCAGAATATGGCGAGAAATCCTGAAAAAAGTAGAAAATTAAAAATTTACACTGAAGAACTCTGAATATGGCGAGAAAACCTGAAAAAGGTGGAAAATGAGGAAATCACACTGTAGGACCCAGAATTTCCAAAAAACTTTAAAAACTTCGAAAATGAAAAATCACACTCTAGGGCCCAGAATATGCCGAGAATCCCTGAAAAACGTGGAAAATTAATAGTACACGCTGTAGGGCCCAGATTATGGCGAAAAACTCTGAAAAGAGTAGAAAAAAATAACCTCACACTGAAGGACCCGGAATATAGTGAGAAAACCTGAGAAAGATGAAAATGAGAAAAATCACACTGTAGGACACAGAATTGCGAAAAAACTTGTAAAAAGTGGAAAATGAGAAAATCACACTGTAGGAACAGGAATATCCCGAGAAACCCTGAAAAACGTGGCAACTTAAAAATACACACTGAAGGACCCAGAATATGGTGAGAAAACCTGAAAAAAAACGAGGAAAATTAAATATTCACACTGTAGGACCCAGAATATGGCAAGCAACACTGAAATACGTGGAAAATTTAAAATTCACACTGTAGGAACCAGAATATGGTGAGAAACCCTGAAAAAAAAGTAGAAAATTTAAAACTCACACTGACGGACACGGAATATGGCTAGAAAACCTGAGAAAGGTGGAATATGAGTAAATCACACTGTAGACACAGAATTACGAAAAAAAATTTGAAAAACGTGGAAAATGAGTAAATCACACTGTAGGACCCAGGATGTGCCGAGAAACCATGAAAATCGTGGAAAATTAAAAATACACTGAAGGACCCGGAATATATGAGAAAACCTTAAAAACGAGGAAAATTAAAAACTCACACTGAAGGACCCAGAATATGGCGAGAAACACTGAAAAACGTGGGAAAATTTAAAATTCACACTGTAGGACCCAGAATATGGCCACAAACCCTGAAAAAAGTAGAAGATTAAAAACTCACACTGAAGGACACGGAATATGGCAAGAAAACCTTAAAAAGGTAGAAAATGAGAAAATCAAACTGTAGGACACAGAAATGAGAAAAAAATTGAAAAAAGTGGAAAATGAGAAAATCACACTGTAGGACCCAGAATAGGCCAAGAAACCATGAAAAATGTGGAAAATTAAAAATTCACACTGAAGGACCAAGAATATGCCGAGAAAACCTGAAAAACATGGAAAATTAAATATGCACACTGTAGGACCCAGAATATGGCCAGAAACACTGAAAATCGTGGAAAATTTAAAATATACACTGTAGGACCCAGAATATTGCCAGAAACCCTGAAAAAAGTAGAAAATTAAAAACTCACACTGAAGGACACAGAATATGGCGCGAAAATCTGAAAATGGTGGAAAAAGAGAATATCACACTGTGGGACCCAGAATATGACAAAAAATACTTAAAAACGTGGAAAATTAAAAATTCACACTGTAGGTCCCAGAATAATGCGAGAAACCATTAAAATAGTGGAAAATTAAAAATTCACACTGTAGGACCCAGAATATGAAGAGAAACACTGAAAATCGTGGAAAATTAAAAATTCACACTGAAGGACTATGGAATATGTCGAGAAAACCTGAAAAACATGGAAAATTAACAACTCACCATCAAGGATCTGGAATATGGCGAGAAACACTGAAAAATGTGGAAAATTAACATTCACTCAGAAAGAACTGGAATATGGCCAGAAACTTTGAAAAACGTGGAAAATTAAAAATTCACACTGTAGGACCCAAAATATGTTGAGAAACCCTGAAAAACGTGGAAAATTAAAAATTTACACTGAAAGACCTGGAATATGATGAAAAAAACCTGAAAAATATGGAAAATTAAAAATTCACACTGTAGGACCTGGAATATGGCAAGAAACACTGAAAAAGTTGGTAAATGAGAAATTCACACTGTAGGACCCTGAATTTTGAAAAAAATTGAAAAAAGTGGAAAATTAGAAAATCACACTATAAGACCCAGAATATGTCGAGAAACCCTGAAAAACGTGCAAAATTAAAAAAACATGCTGTAGGACCGAGAATATGGCGAGAAACCCTGAAATAAATAGAAAATTAAAAACTCACACTGAAGGACCCCGAACATGGCAAGAAAACTTGAAAAAGGTGGAAAATGAGAAAATCACACTGCAGGACCCAGAATATGCCAAGAAACCCTGAAAAAACGTGGAAAAATAAAAAATCACATAGAAGGATATGGCAAGAAAACCTGAAAAACAAGGAATATTAAAAACTCACATTGTAGGACCCAGAATATGGCAAGAAAACCTGAAAAACATGGAAAATTAAATATTCACACTGTAGGACCCAGAATACAGCAAGAAAACCTGAAAAAGATGGAAAATGAGAAAATCACACTGTAGGACACAGAATTGCGATAAAATTGAAAAACGTTGAAAATGAGAAAATAACTCTGTAGGACCCAGAATATGCCAAGAAACCCTGAAAAGGGTGGAAAATGAGAAAATCACACTGTAGGACACAGAATATTATGAAAAAAAACTTAAAAATGTGGAAAATTTAAATTCACCCTGTAGGACCCAGAATATGGCGAGAAAACCTGAAAAAATTAGAAAATTGAAAACTCACACTGACGGACCCCAAATATGGCAAGAAAACCTGAAGAAGGTGGAAAATGAGAAAATCACACTGTAGGACCCACAATATATCGAGAAAACCAGAAAAACGTGAAAATTAAGAATTCACACTGTCAGACACAGAATATGGCGAGAATCCATGAAAAAATGGAAAATTAAAAATTCACACTGAAGGATCTGGAATATGGCAAGAAAACCTGAAAAACGTGGAAATGAGAAAATCACACTGAAGGACCCGGAATATGGCGAGAAAACCTGATAAACGAGGAAAATTAAAAACTCACACTGTAGGAACCTAAATATGGCGAGAAAACATGAAAAAGGTGGAAAATTAGAATAATTACACTGTAGGACCCAGATTTGCAAAAAAAAAAAAAAAACTTGAAAAAACGTAGAAAATGTGAAAATCACACTGCAGGACCCAGAATATGCCGAGAAACCCTGAAAAACGTGAAAATAAAAAATTCACACTGTCAAGCCGGGCGTGGTGGCGCAGGCCTTTAATCCGAGCACTTGGGAGGCAGAGGCAGGCAGATTTCTGAGTTCAAGGCCAGCCTGGTCTACAAAGTGAGTTCCAGGACAGCAAGAGCTATACAGAAGAACCCAGTCCCGATAAACCAAAAAAAAAAAAAAATTCAGACTGTCGTACATAGAATATGGCGAGAAACTATGAAAAAAGTGGAAAATTTAAAATTCCCACTGAAGGATCTGGAATATGGCAAGAAAACCTGAAAAACGTGGAAATGAGAAAATCACACTGTAGGACCCAGAATATGATGAAAAAAAACTGAAAAACGTGGAAAATTTAAAATTCACACTGAAGGACCCGGAATATGGCAAGAAAACCTGAAAAACGTGGAAATGAGAAAATCACACTGTAGGACCCAGAATATGATGAAAAAAAACTGAAAAACGTGGAAAATTTAAAATTCACACTGAAGGACCCGGAATATGGCAAGAAAACCTGAAAAACGAGGAAAATTAAAAACTCACACTGAAGGACCCAGAATATGGCGAGAAAACCTGAAAAAAGTAGAAAATTTAAAATACACAATGTAGGACCCAGAATATGGCAAGAAACCCTGAGAAAAGTAGAAAATGAAAAACTCACACTGAAGGATCCCAAATATGGCGAGAAAACCTAAAAAAGTTGGAAAATGAGAAAATCACACAGTAGGACAGAGAAATGCGAAAAAAAAATGGAAAAAATGGAAAATGAGACAATCACAATGGAGGACCCAGAATATTCCAAGAATCCCTGAAAACTTGGAATATTAAAAATACACACTATAGGACTCAGAATATGGGGAGAAACCCTGAAAAAAGTAGAAAATTACAAACTCACACTGAAGGACCCCTAATATGGCTAGAAAACCTGAAAGTGGTGGAAAATGAGAATAATCACACTGTAAGACCCAGAATTGCTATAAAACTTGAAAAACGCCGAAAATGAGAAAATCAAACTGTAGGACCCAGAATATGCCGAGAAAATCTGAAAAATTAGAAATGTAAAAACTCATACTGAAGGACCCCAAATATGGCGAGAAAACCTGAAAAAGGTGGAAAATGAGAAAATCACACTGCAGGAACCAGAATATGCGAGAAACCTTGAAAAAGATGAAAATTAAAAATTCACATTATCAGTCCCAGAATATGGCGAGAAACCATGAAAAAGTAGAAAATTAAAAATTCACACTGTAGGACCCAGCATTTGACCAAAAAAACAGAAAAACTTGGAAAACAAAATATTCACACTGAAGGACCTGGAATATGGTAAGAAAAACTGAAAATGTGGAATATTAAAAATACACGCTGTAGGACCCAGAACATGGCAAGAAACCCTGAAAAAAGGAGAAAATTAAAAACTCACACTGAAGGAACCCAAAGATGGCGAGAAAACCTGTCAGACTGTCAGACAGAGAAAAGGAGAAAACATGAAAACAGAGGAAAATTAAAAATTCACACTGTATTACCCAGAATATGGCGAGAAAACCTGAAAAAAGTAGAAAATTATAAACTCGCACTGAAGGACCCCGAATATGGCAAGAAAACCTGAAAAAGGTGGAAAATGAGAAATTCACACTGTAGGACCCAGAATTAGAAAAAAACTTGAAAAACGTGGAAAATGAGAAAATCACCCTGCAGGACACAAAATATGCCGGGAAACCCAGAAAAACATGAAAATTAAAAATTCACCCTTTCTAACACAGAATATGGCAAGAAACCATGAAAAAAGTGGAAAATTAAAAATTCACACTGTATTACCCAGAATATTCTGAGAAATATTGAAAAACGAGGAAAATTAAAAATTCACACTGAAGGACCCAGAATATGACAAAAAAACCAGAAAAACTTGGAAAACAAAATACTCACACTGAAGGACCCGGAATATGGCGAGAAAAACTGAAAATGTGGAATATTAAAAATACACCAGAAATATGGCAATAAAACCTGAAAAACTTGGAAATGAGAAAATCACACTGTAGGATCCAGAATATGACGAAAAAAACTGAAAAACGTGGAAAATTAAAAACTCACACTGAAGGACCCGAATATCGAGAGAAAACCTGAAAAAGGTGAAAAATGAGAACGTCACACTGTAGGACCCAGAATTGTGAAAAAAGTTGAAAAATGTCGAAAATGAGAAAATCACACTGTAGTACCCAGAATATGACGAAAAAACCTGAAAAACGTGGAAAATTAAAAAAAAAATGATGTAAGACACAGAATATGTCAAGAAACCCTGAAAAATTAGAAAATTAAAAACTCACACTGAAGGACCCCAAAATGGTGAGAAAACCTGAAAAAAGTAGAAAATTAAAAATTCATACTGAAGGACCCCCGCATATGGCGAGAACACCTGAAAAAGTTGGAAAATGATAATAATCACACTGTAGTACCCAGAATTGCGAAAAAATTTGAAAATCGTCAAAAATGAGAAAATCAAACTGTAGGACCCAGAATATGCCTAGAAACCCGGAAAACTTGGAAAATTAAAAATACACGCTGTAGGACCCAGAATATAGCCAGAAACCCTGAAAAAAGTAGTAAATTACAAACTTACACGGAAGGACCCCAAATATGGCGAGAAAACCTGAAAAAGGTGGAAAATGAGAAAATCACACTGTAGTACCCAGAATTACGAAAAAACTTGAAACATGAGGAAATCACACTGCAGCACCCAGAATATGCTGAGAAACCCTGGAAAACGTGAAAATTAAAATTCACAATGTCGGACACACAATATGGCGAGAAACCATGAAAAAAGAAGAAAATTAAAATTTCACACTGTATTACCCAGAATATGGTGAGAAATACTGAAAAACGTGGAAAATAAAATTCACACTGAAGGACGTGGAACATGGCAAGAAAACCTGAAACATATGGAAATGAGAAAATCACACTGTAGGACCCAGAATATGACGAAAAAGCCTGAAAAACGTGGAAAATTAAAAACTCACACTGAAGGATTCAGAATATGGAGAGAAAACCCCGAAAAGGGGAAAAATGAGAAAATCACACTGTAAGACCCAGAATTGTGAAAAAACTTGAAAAATGTCGAAAATGAGAAAATCACACTGTAGGACCCAAAATATGAAGAAAAAACCTGAAAAACGTGGAAAACTAAAATTTTGCCTATTAGCTAAGCGCATGAAAGTAATGCTGAGAGAGAAGTTAGGACAGCCACCTACTGAAAAAGGAAAGAGCTCAGCTGATTCTGTAAGGCTGGATAGAAGAAATCAGGGCCTTCTCTGCATCCCACACGTACAGTCGCAGGACTGAATGCCACCTTGGAAGCCTGGCCACTGTTCAGGACCTTGAAGATTTCGCCGGGAGCCTCGAAGCGTAGACACCAGACCACCAGAGGTATCAGGGTTCGAATCAAGCCTCCCACCCCAGAGAGATGCCCGAAGCGACTCCTTAGAGGAGTCCCTCTCTTCTTTCATGGTATCTGGCAGTTTACCCAGTGGTGAAAATTCGGCAGAATCTGAGGCTTATTCGGTTAAGTCCACACTGCGCCTTCCAGCTCACAGAACCCTAGAAGGACTCATTCCTCCTACTCGCATCTATTCATTCTCTGCACAGGAATCCACCTTGTGATTTCAAAACACTGAGCTGGGAGACCCAGGCTCAGTCAGGACTCTCCAGAGGGCAGAGGGCTGACTGTGGTTCTTGGACTATGTTTCCTATCCGAAGTGCAAGGACTTCTTAAATGTAAAAATCCTTTGCCTTTTTATGGAGATTATGGAAAAAAGGGAAGTTCCAAGGCAGATTCGCAAAGCTGAGACCCTTGCCAGGTTTGGCAGCACCTCTCTTTTCTTAGATCTGCACACCAGGGGACCTGAAAAATGCTAGTCCAGCAAATCTGAAGAGGTCACAGGCTCTTGACTACTTTTTGGGTCCTGTAGGTTGGACCCAAGCAAACTAGTGATGATTAAAGGCTAGTGATCTGGAACCAGAATTGCACTTAAGGGCTACTGGCAAATTTCAAAGCGGTTTTTATTTGCCAGCCACATGTCTTGCAGCTAGTCTCACAATCCTGTTTTAGCTATTTGTGTTTCTTCTCATGTAGCTCAGGGTATGTCAAATACACTAAAGACCTGACTAGAAGCTGGTGCATCTCAGAGGCCTGCTCCAGTTCTCCCTGATTTGCCAGAGCAGCTGGATTGATTTTTTTTAATTCCAACATTTTCCATTATTTGTATCCTTCAGGCTACTTTGAATAATGCCAGCAATACTTGGTGGACATTTTGAGTTATGAGCTGATGCTGTAGCTCATCTAATTGCTTGCCTAAGCCTGGGTTCCAACCTGAACACCAGATTAATACACATGCCTATCTTTCCAGCACACAAGAAGTGAAGGCATGAAGATTAGAAATCCAGCTATCCTTGACTTTGTCAGGAGCAGCCTAAGGTAAAGGAACAAGACTCTGCCTAAAACAGAAAACAAGGTCCAAAGAAACCAACCAAAAATACCACTTTGGGTACTTACGAATTTCCATTTTCATTTGTTTAGTCATACCTTCTAAGGAGCCAAGGTTGACTTTTAATCCTCAGGGTTTGATTGGCAAAAGAAGAGGACTGGTCCAAGATTTGAACCTAGGAAGATCCTCTCAGACCCTAAGCGAGAATCCTCTAGGGGTAGGACCAACAAGCCTTAAAGAGAAGCTCCAGCTAGTCTTTCTAAGAGGGATATCTTGGAATCCACCGGTTGAATTCAGTAAACAACAAAAGAATTGAGTTTCAGATCTACCTGAAAAGGGTAATCCAAGACCCAGTGCCCCAATTGCTCAAGAATGTCAAAACTAGTGTAGAGTCTGTAACACTTGCACCCACTGCAATTTAATACACTTCAAGCAGAGTAAAAGACCCACCAAATGCTCCCTACCTCCAGTTCTAATGTCAGAGATACAGAAAGTAGAACTCCAACCATGGGGCACTCCTGGGAAGTGCCAGCATTTTCTCCAGTCGAGACCCAACTAAAATAACATCTCGTCCAACTTTGGGCTCAAACCAACGACCCTGAGATTAATAATCTCGTGCTCTAATGACTGTGCTAGATGGGGAACTGTTCTTTAGCTTAGAAGTTTACTAATTGTGACCACCACTGGGTAAGCATCCCCAGAGCAAATCCTTGGTGAGCACCTGCTCCGTTGGCATAGCATAGAAATAAAATGCAGACAGGCAAAGCCATGGCTGGCACTGGAGCAGCATGGTTAAACCTGTTTCCATCGCTGTAGCAGGTCTTTGCGCATCTGATCAGTATTTGCTTACTAAACTGGATATTGGCCTCAACCGACGTCTGTGTTGTCCTCTGTATCCCCCAAACTGAACGTAATCTAAATGTAAGAAATGTCTCCTGTGAGTCTGGCACCCTGATTTTGTTGTTAACAGACATAGCATGTCAAGTCTGAGCCTAGGTGGCACAGGATCTGGGAGCTGACTTAGGGTGGCCATAGGGGCCAACAGGTCAGTCAAGGGAATCCAACTAGAGCTCAAATAACTAACCTATATGTCAGTGGGGTTAAGTTGGGGATCCTAGTGAGGGTCCAACAAATCCAGGGGTACGGATCTGAGCCAAAGGAGGCTCAGGCCATGTCCTATCCACACCCACCCTCGGGGCTTCTCCTAGGTCCTTTTCTGTCAGAGTGCCAGGAATCTGGTTCTTACCTATGCCTCTGGAATGGGACCTATCACACTGCACACAGAATACCAGATGCTTCCATTGAAGCATCAAGAACACAGAGCAATGGCTGTCTGTCTTCAGGTGTATCCTATCCTCTAGTCCTATTTCCAAATTAAGGGCTTGGCTGAGCTGCCTCATTATGTAATTGCAAATCTTCCTAATAGTGGAAGGAATAGGCACAAAAGAACCAGCATAGGAAGGAACCAATCATCACCTTCCTTCAACCCCAACTTAAAGGGGTTCACGTGTGACTTTCCCAAGGTTGGACCAATCTCCACCGCCATGCCACACTGTAGCCTCTTGTAGTTTTAAATGTTCTCTTACTGTATGCTTTTATATGAAGAAAGACTTGGTTTCTCTTTTCCATTTCTAAGATTACCAGACCTTTTTCTGTTTAGAGAATATGCTCATGATTATCCTTTAGATACAGTCAATATAACTGTTGCTCTTAGAACTTACTTGTTTTCTTGATATTTTTAAAGGTAAATGGCAGAGTTTGTTTAAAAAATATTTTGCAGTTATTTATTTGTGTGAGTGATGAAACTCTGATTTTTCAAACCTGTCAAGAGGTACGATGACCTCCCCTCTCTCTCTCTCAAAAGCACTCTTTCCTCTCTCTCAATGATGTATTTTAATTTTAGTGTATGGGTGTTTTGCATGTGTATACAGTGCCCACAGAAGCCAGTACAGAGTATCAGATCCCCTGGAACTGTAGATGGGCCACCATATAGTTTCTGGTAGTTGATCCCAGGTTCTCTGGAAGAGGAGACAATGCTGTTAATTGTTGAGCCCTTTCATTGTCCCCACCCATCTTTAAATTTTTAGAAGTACATAATTCATCTGTAACAAGCAACAGTGGTAAGAACCTGCAGCCTTTGAAAACAACTCTTTTTTTAAAAAAGCAGGGGACACAACTGAGCTGTAGAGCTCCTCAAGTTCAGCCCTATTACTTGGTAGGGAAACAACCTCAGTGTCCAGAGCTGAGGTGTCACAGGCAAACTGCTGCAATTTTTGAGTACCATCGAGAGAGAGAAAAGATATGATGTGGTTACTTAATTTATGTATTTTATTATTTCTATTTGTTGTTTTGTGTTGTTTTATTTGGTTTTAGATAAGGCCTCAGTCTATAGCTCTGGCTGACCCAGGACTGACTACATGTGTTAATTAGGGTTTCACAGCTGAGAACAGACACCAAGAGCAAGGTAAGACTTAGAAAACCCGACATTCAGGGGTGGCTCAAGCTCTTAATGAGAGCACTTGGGAGGCAGAGGCAGTCAGTTTCTGAGTTCGAGGCCAGCCTGTTGAAAGAAAGACAGACAGACAGATCAGTAAAATAAAAGCCAGAACCTTCTCTGCTTTTGTTTTCTTTTGCCTCGAGGTAGGATTTCTCTTGGTTTAGCCCAGGCAGTCTGTTCTGGAACTATCAGTGTAGGCTTGGGTAGCCTCAAACACACAGAGGTCCTCTCTGCCTGCCTGCCTTTGCCACCCACACAGCCTGGCAGAAGCCAGAATCTCTTTTTCCCTTTTATTTATATATTTGTTTGTTTGTTTGTTTGCTTGCTTGCTTGCTTGTTTGTTTGTTGTTATTATAACTATTAGTTCTCAATGTAAGTGTGTGTGTGTGTGTGTGTGTGTGTGTGTGTGCTCTATCTGCTGCCTATATGACTACATGCCAGAAGAGGGCAACGCCAACTTAAAGGGGTTCACGTGTGACTTTCCCAAGGTTGGACCAATCTCCACCGCCATGCAACACTGTAGCCTCTTGTAGTTTTAAATGTTCACTTACTGTATGCTTTTATATGAAGAAAGACTTGGTTTCTCTTTTCCATTTCTAAGATTACCAGACCTTTTTCTGTTTAGAGAATATGCTCATGAATATCCTTTAGATACAGTAAATATAACTGTTGCTCATAGAACTTACTTGTTTTCTTGATATTTTTAAGGGTAAATGGCAGAGTTTGTTTAAAAGATATTTTGCAGTTAATTATTTGTGTGAGTGATGAAGCTCTGATTTTTCAAACCTGTCAAGAGGTACGATGACCTCCCCTCTCTCTCTCTCTCTCTCAAAAGCCCTCTTTCCTCTCTCTCAATGATGTATTTTATTTTTAGTGTAAGGGTGTTTGCATGTGTATACTGTGCCCACAGAAGCCAGAACAGAGTATCACATCCCCTGGAACTGGAGATGGGCCACCATATAATTTCTGGTAGTTGAGCCCAGGTTCTCTGGAAGAGGAGACAATGCTGTTAATTGTTGAGCCCTTTCAGTGTCCCCACCCATCTTTAAATTTCTGGAAGTATATGTGAGGCTGTGTTTATGTACATCATATGCAGACCATAAGAGGGATTTAGATTCTCCAGAATCTGACACCCTCTTCTGGAGTGTCTGAAGACAGCTACAGTGAACTTATATCAAATCAATACATAAATAAATAAATAAACATTATTTAAAAAGGATAAAAAAAAGAAAGACCAGGTAGGACTGCCATTTGCATGTTCATAGGGGAAACCTGGAGAGAGAGCAGTCTATCCTCAGCAGGTTGCTTCCCTCTGGATGGTAGCTCAGAGTGTAATCCCGGCAAGACAGGCAAATCACTGATTTCAAGGACTACCTGGTTCAGGACAGCCAATGCTATGAAGAGAAAGGAGCTATGTAGTGAAAACAAAGCAAGGAAACTCTAACCAGGAAAAAGAATAGACAGTGTAGCTTGTGATAGGGTACCAACAAGAGAAAGCCTTCTGTTACCACTTACAACCACAAGAAGCCTTGCACCCTTCCGCCCAGGTTATTACCACTGGTTATGACCACAAGGCTTGGGCTCTTATGTCTATAGGAAGCACCTGTCTGTGCCTTTAAATACCATTGAAAGTTCAGGGCTATAATTCATCTATAACAAGCAACAGTGGTAAGAACCTGCAGCCTTTGAAAACAACTCTTTTTTTAAAAAAGCAGGGGACACAACTGAGCTATAGAGCTCCTCAAGTTCAGCCCTATTACTTGATAGGGAAACAGCCTCAGTGTCCAGAGCTGAGGTCTCACAGGCAAACTGCTGCAATTTTTGAGTACCATCTAGAGAGAGAAAAGAAATTATGTGGTTGCTTAATTTATGTATTTTATCATTTCTATTTGTTGTTTTGTTTTGTTTTATTTGGTTTTAGATAAGGCCTCAGTCTGTAGGTCTGGCTGACCCAGGACTGACTACATGTGTTAATTAGGGTTTCACAGCTGAGAACAGACACCAAGAGCAAGGTAAGACTTAGAAAACCCGACATTCAGGGGTGGCTCAAGCTCTTAATGAGAGCACTCGGGAGGCAGAGGCAGTCAGTTTCTGAGTTCGAGGCCAGCCTGGTGAAAGAAAGACAGACAGACAGATCAGTAAAATAAAAGCCAGAACCTTCTCTGCTTTTGTTTTCTTTTGCCTCGAGGTAGGATTTCTCTTGGTTTAGCCCAGGCAGTCTGTTCTGGAACTATCAGTGTAGGCTTGGGTAGCCTCAAACTCACAGAGGTCCTCTCTGCCTGCCTGCCTTTGCCACCCACACAGCCTGGCAGAAGCCAGAATCTCTTTTTCCCTCTTATTTATATATTTGTTTGTTTGTTTGTTTGTTTGCTTGCTTGCTTGTTTGTTTGTTGTTATTATTACTATTAGTTTTCAAGGTAAGTGTGTGTGTGTGTGTGTGTGTGTGTGTGTGTGTGTGTGTGTGTGCTCTATCTGCTGCCTATATGACTACATGCCAGAAGAGGGCACCATAACCTAGGACAAGTCACCATGCAACTCCTGAGAATTAATTAAAAAAAAAAAGGAAATTCTAATCACATAGAAGGTAGATATCAGCGAGGCTGTCAGAGTGCTTTTCAAGGCTTACTGTAAATAATAAAAATTGTGTGTCTTTTACCAAACAACAAAAGGGAAGGGAGGTGGTGTGCCTGCATGTCTGTTGTCTGCATGTCTACTTCCTTGTTCTGTCACTCGGTTGAACATTGGCACATTGACCTCACCATGCTGAAAGGCGACATGTGGATGGCAGCCATCTTGTCTGCTGACTGACCACCCTTCTCAAGATGGAGGTGGCTGGCCGTCACGAGACCTATTGTTCCAGGTTGCTTCTGTTTCTTCCCCTTCTTTCCCAGCTACTAGTGGAATAGAACTTAACTGAATCCAGTGCAGAAGGGTGAGGAGTCACTGAAAAGCCACAAGCAGCCATGGCCACATGTTTTTCTCTTGCTTTTTGTCTATTACTTCTTTATTATTTTTAGGAGGGAGGGGCGTTCAAGACAGTGTTTCTTTGTGTAGCCCTGGGTGTCTTGGAACTCACTCTGTAGACCAGGATGGCCTGGAACGCAGAAATCTGCCAGCCTCTGCCTGCCAAGTGCTGGGATTAAAGGGGTGCTCCACCACACCCGGCTTCCTTGTTTATTTCTAAGAATCCGTGGGAAATATGATTTCTTTAATCTGTGTACCCTAGACTAACACACACATGCACACACACAGGGAGTGAGAGAGAAAGATAAGGAGGAATGACATGAATTTTAGGAAAAAGAGATATTAATGGATTAATATTACTTCTATTCATACATATATACAAACATACACAGAATTAGAGTAGAGCTGAGGCAATTGTGGAACACACCTTTAGCCTCAGGCAGATTTCTGCATTCAAGGTCACCCTGGCTTACAGAGGGGGTTCCAAGTCAGCCAGGGCTGCACAGAGAAGCCCTTTCTGAGAAAAAAATAATAATTGAAAGAAAGAAAGAAAGAAAGAAAGAAAGAAAGAAAGAAAGAAAGAAAGAAAGAAAGAGGATAAAAAGTTTTTAAAAATAAGAAAAAAAAATTACCAGATTACCATCAAGCACACACAGCAATGGCTGTCTTCAGGTGTATCCTTTCAGCCTCCAAAACAAAAAGCAATGGCTGTCTGTCTTCAGGTGTATCCTATTCTCCAGTCTTATTTCCAACCTAAGAGCTGGGCTGAGCTGCCTCATTATGTAATTGCAAACCTTCCTTGGTTTGTCTTTTCCATTTCTAAGACTAACAGACCTTTTTTTATTTAGAGAATATGCTCATGACTGTCCTTTAGATATAGTAAATTTAACTGTTGCTCATAGAACTTGTTTTCTAGGAATTTTTAAAGGTAAATGGCAGAGTTTATTTATAAAAAATATTTTGCATTTATTTATTTGTGTAAGTGATGAAGCTCAGGTCTTCAAACTCGTCAGGAGGTATGATTACCTCCCCTCTCTCTCACCCCCTCTCTCTCCTCTCTCTCAATGATCTATTTTATTTTTAGTGTAAGGGTGTTTTGCATGTGTATGCTGTGCCCACAGACTCCAGAACAGAGTATTAGATCTCCTGGAACTGGAGATGGGCCACCATATATATACTGGTAATTGAGCCCAGGTTCTCTGGAAGAGGAGACAATGCTCTTAATTGTTGAGCTCTCTCTGTAGCCCCATCTTTCATTATTTTTTTTTTAGTATATGTGAGGCTGTGTTTATATACATCATATGCAGACAATAAGAATGATTTAGATTCTTCAGAATCTGACACCCTCTTCTGGAGTGTCTGAAGATAGCTACAGCATACTTAAATATAATGAATAAATAGATCTTTAAAAAGAAAAGGAAAAGAAAAAAAGAAAGACCAGGCCTGCCATATGCATGTTCATAGAGGAAACTGGAAGAGACCCCAATCTAACCTCAGCAGGGTGCTTCCTTCTGGATGGTAGCTCACAGTTTCATCCCAGCAAGACAGGCAAATCACTGAGTTCAAGGACAGTAAGGTTCAGGACCACCAAGGTTAGGAAGGGAAAGGGGCTATGTAGAGAATACAAACCGACAAAACAACAACAAGGAAAAAGAAGTGACAGTGTAACTTGGGGTAGGGTACCAACAAGAGAAAGCCTTCTGTAACCACTTACAAACACCAGTAGCCTTGCACCCTTCTGCCCAGGTCCCTGTCTACCTTTCTAGGAATTGTTAGGATGCCAGGGGGTGGGGGAATCCAGATTAACTTTTTAATAACAAAGAATTGGCCTTTTATGTCTATAGGAAGCCCATTCCAGTACCTTTAACTACCACTGAAAGTTCAGGGCTCTGACTCAACTGTAACAAGCAACAGTGCTAAGATTCTGCAGCCTTTGAAAACAACTTTTTTTTAAAGTGGGGGATATAACTCAGCAGTAAAACCCCTCAGGTTCAGCCATAATACTTGTTAGGAAAACAGTCTCAATGTCCAGAGCTGAGGTCTCATGGGTGAACTGCTTCGAGCTCTGAGTATCATCTAAGGAAAGAAAAGATATCATGTGGTTGCTTAATTTATTTATTTTATTATTTCTATTTTTTGTTTTGTTTTGTTTTGTTTTGTTTTAGATAATGCCTCACTCTGTAGCTACAGCTGACCTAGGACTGACTACATGTCTTAATTAGGGTTTCACAGCTGAGAAACAGACACCATACCAATGTAAGACTTAGAAAACCCAACAGTCAGTGGTGGCTCGAGCTCTTAATGAGAGCACTCTGGAGGCAGAGGCAGTCAGTTTCTTAGTCCGACGCCAGCCTGGTTAAAAACAGGGTCAGGAAGGCAGGGCTAGGCTAGGCAGGGAAGGGCTGGGCTAGGCAGGGATATGCAGGGAAGGGCTAGGCTAGGCAGGGCTTGGCAAGGCAGGGCTAGGCAGGGCTTGGCAAGGCAGGGCTAGGCAGGGCTTGGCAAGGCAGGGCTAGCTAGGGCTGGGCTATGCAGGGCAAGGCTGGGCTAGGTTGGGCTAGGCAGGGCTAGGCTAGGCTAGGCAAGGCAGGGCCATATTCTGGGTCCCATAGTGTGAATTTTTAAATTTCACGAATTTCAGGGTTTCTCGGAAATTTCTGGGTCATGCAGTGTGATTTTCTCATTTTCCAAGTTTTTCAAGTTTTTTCATTATTCTGGGTCCTTCAGTGTGATTTTCTCATTTTCCAACTTTATCAGGTATTCTCGCCATAATTGGGATCCTTCAGTGTGAGTTTTTAATTTTCTACTTTTTTCATGGTTTCCTGCCATATTCTGCGTCCTACAGAGTGTATTTTTAATTTTCCACGTTTTTCAGGGTTTCTCGGCATATTCTGGGTCCTACAGTGTGATTTTCCTCATTTTGCACTTTTTTCAATTTTTTTCTCATTACTGTGTCCTACAGTATGATTTTCTCATTTTCCACCTTTTTCAGGTTTTCTCGCTATATTTGGGGTCTATCAGTGTGAGTTTTTAATTTTCTACTTTTTTCAGGGTTTCTCGCCATATTCTGGGTACTACTGCGTGTATATTTAATTTTCTACTTTTTTCAGGTTTTCTGGCCATATTCTGGGTCCTTCAGTGTGAGTTTTAATTTTACTCGTTTTTCAGGTTTTCTCGCCATATTCCCGGTCATTCGGTGTGAATTTTTAATTTTCCACATTTCCAGGATTTTTAGTCATATTCTGGGTCCTACAGTATGATTTTCTCATTTCCACGTTTTTCAGGTTTTCTTGCCATATTCCAGGTCATTCAGTGTGAATTTTTAATTTTCCACTTATTTCATGGATTCTCGCCATATTCTGTGTCAGACAGTGTGAATTTTTAATTTTCACGTTTTTCAGGGTTTCTCGACATATTCTGGGTTCTGCAGTGTGATTTTCTCATTTTCCACATTTTTCGAGTTTTTACGTAATTCTGGGTCCTCCAGTGTGATTTTCTAATTTTCCACTTTTTCAGGTTTATCCCCATATTTGGGGTCCTTCAGTGTGAGTTTTTAATTTTCCTCGTTTTTCAGGTTCTCTCGCCATATTCGGGGTCCTTCAGTGTGAATTTTTCATTTTCCACATTTTTCGTTTTATTTTTGTCATATTCTGGGTCTTACAGTGTGATTTTCTCATTTCCACCTTTTTCAGGTTTTCTTGACGTATTCCAGGTCCTTCATTGTGAAATTTTAAGTTTCCACGTTTTTTCAGTATTTCTCTCCATATTATGGGTAATATAGTGTGAATTTTTAATTTTCCACTTTTTTCATGTTTTCTTGCCATAATAGAGATTTTTCATTGTTTTTATTGCCATATTCTAGGTATTAGAGTATGATTTTCTCATTTTTCGTTCCTTTAATGGTTTGTCACCATATTTCATGTCCTACAGTCTGTTTTTCTCATTTTTCGACTTTTTCAAGGTTTATCACCATATCCAGGTCCTACGGTGTGATTTTCTCATTTTCCACCTTTTTCAGGTATTCTCGCCATAATCGGGGTCCTTCAGTGTGAGTTTTTAATTTTCTACTTTTTTCATGGTTTCTTGCCATATTCTGAGTACTACAGAGTGTATTTTTATTTTCCACGTTTTTCAGGGTTTCTCAGCATATTCTGGGTTCTACAGTGTGATTTTTCTCATTTTCCACTTTTTTCATTTTTTTTTCGCATTACTGTGTCCTACAGTATGATTTTCTCATTTTCCACCTTTTCCAGGTTTTCTCGCTATATTTGGGGTCCTTCAGTATGAGTTTTTAATTTTCTACTTTTTTCAGGGCTTCTCGCCATATTCTGGGTACTACAGCGTGTATTTTTAATTTTCTACTTTTTTTGAAAAATGAGAAAATCACACTGTAGGACCTGGAATATGGTGAGAAACCCTGAAAAAGTCGAAAAATGAGAATATCTTACTGTAGTACCTAGAATATAGCGATAAACGCTGATAAATGTCAAAAATTAAAACTCACAAAGAAGGACCTAGAATATAGCGAGAAATTTTAAAAAATATGGAAAATGAGAAAAGCACACAGTAGGACTTGGAATATGGCGAGAAACACTGAAAAATGTGGATAATTAAAAAAATCACACTTAAAGCCTGGAATATTGCAAGAAACCCTGAAAAATGTGGAAAATGAGAAAATCACACTGTAGGACCTGGAATATGGTAATAAACCCTGAAAAGTCGAAAAATGAGAAAATCACACTGTAGGACCTGAAATATGGTACAAACCATGAAAGAATCGAAAAATGAGAAAATCATACTGTAATAATACCTATAATATGGCGATAAAGTCACTGAAAAATCTCGAAAATAAAAAACTCACAAAGAAGGACCTGAAATATGACGAGAAACCCAGAAAAACGTGGAAAATTAAAAACTCACACTGAAGGACCTGGAAAATGGCAAGATATCCTGAATAATGTGGAAAATGAGGAAATAACACTGTAAGAACTGGAATATGGTGAGAAACTGAAATAGTCGAAACATAAGAAAATCAAACTGTAGGTCCCAGAATATGGTGAGAAACCCTGAAAAACGTGGATAATTATTTATTCATAATGAAGGACCTGGAATATGGCGAGAAACCTTGAAAAATATGGATAATGAAAAAATCACACTGAAGGCCTGGAATATGGCAAGAAATCCTGAAAAATGTGGAAAATGAGAAAATCACACTGTAGGACGAGGAATATGGTGATAAAACCTGAAAAAGACGAAAAATGAGAAAATCACACTGTAGGACCTGAAATATGGTGAAAAACCATGAAAGAATCAAAAATGAGAAAATCATACTGTAATACCTAGAATATGGCGATAAAATCACTGAAAAATTTCAAAATAAAAAAGCACACACAGAATGACCTGAAAAATGGCGAGAAACCCTGAAAAACGGGGATAATGGATAAAATCACACTAAAGGACCCCGAATATGGCGAGAAAACCTGAAAAAGGTGGAAAATAATAAAATCATACTGTAGGACCCAGAATATGACGAAAAAAACTTATAAACGTTAAAAATTAAAAATTCACACTGTAGGACCCCGTATATGGCGAGAAAACCTGAAAAAGGTAGAAAAAGAGAAAATCACACTGTAGGACCCAGAATTGCGAAAAAACATGAAAAACGTCGAAAATGTGAAAATCACACTCTAGGACCTAGAATATGAAGAGAAACCCTGAAAAAGTGGAAAATTAAAAATATACGCTATAGGAACCAGAATATGGTGAGAAACCCTGAAAAAAAGGAAAAAATTAAAAACTCACACTGAAGGACCTGGAATATGGCAAGAAAACCTGAAAATCGTGGATATGAGAAAATCACACTGTAGAACACAGAATACGACGAAAAAACCTGAAAAACGTGGAAAATTAAAAATTCACACTGAAGGACCCAAATATGGCGAGAAAACCTCAAAAAAGAGGAAAATTAAAAACTCACACTGAAGGACCCAGAATATGGCGAGAAAAACTGAAAAGGGTGGAAAATGAGAAAATCACACTGTAGGACCCAGAATATGACGAAAAAACGTTTAAAATTAAAAATTCACACTGTAGGACCCCGTATATGGCGAGAAAACCTGAAAAAGGTGGAAAATGAGAAACTCACACTGTAGGACCCAGAATTACTAAAAAACTTGAAAAGGGTCGAAAATGAGAAAGTCAATCTGTAGGACTCAGAATATGCAGAGAAACCATGAAAAACGTCAAAAATTAAAAATGCACACTGTAGGACCCAGAATATGGCGAGAAACCCTCATAAAAATAGAAATTAAAAAACTCTAACAAAAGGACCCCGGATACTGCGGGAAAACCTGAAAAATGTGGAAAATGAGAAAATCACACTGTAGGACCCAGAATTAGGAAAAAACTTCAAAAACATGGAAATGAGAAAATCACACTGCAGGACCCAGAATATACCAAGAAACCGTGAAAAAAGTAGAAATTAAAAAACTCACACAAAAGGAACCCTAATACAGTGCGAAAACCTGAAAAAGGTGGAAAATGAGAAAATTACACTGTAGGACACAGAATTGCGAAAAAACTTGAAAAACGTGGAAAAAGAGAAAATCACAGTACAGGACCCAGTTATGCCAAGAAACCCTGAAAAACATGAAAATGAAAAATTCACACTGTCGGACCCAGAATATGGCGAGAAACCATGAAAAAAGTGGAAAATTAAAAATTCACACTGAAGGACCCAGAATATGGTGAGAAAACCTGAAAAAGGGGAAAATTAAAAACTCACACTTAAGGGCCCAGATATGGCGAGAAACCCGTAAAAGTAGAAAATTAAAAATTCACACTGAAGGACTCCGAATATGGAGAGAAAACCAGAAAAAGGTGGAAAATGAGAAAATCACACTGAAGGACCCAGAATATGCCGAGAAACCCTGAAAAACGTGAAAATTAAAAATTCACACTGTCGGACCCAGAATATGGCAAGAAACCATGAAAAAAGTGGAAAATTAGAAAATCACACTGTATTACCCAGAATATAACGAGAAATACTGAAAAACTTGGAAAATTAAAAATTCACACTGAAGGATCTGGAATATGGCAAGAAAACCTGAAAAACATGGAAATGAGAAAATCACACTATAGCACCTTGAATATGAAGAAAAAACCTGAAAAACGTGGAAAATTAAAATTCACAGTGAAGGACCCAGAATATGGCGAGAAAAAATGATAAAAGTAGAAAATTAAAAATTCACACTGAAGGACCCCGAATATGGCGAGAAAACTTGAAAAAGTTTGAAAATGGGAATAATCACACAGTAGAACCCAGAAATATGAAAAAACTTGAAAAACGTGAAAAATGAGAAAATCACACTGCAGGACCCAGAATATGCCGAGAAACCCTGAAAAACGTGAAAATTAAAAATTCACACTGTCGAACCCAGTATATGGCAAGTAACCATGAAAAAATGGAAAATTAGAAAATCACACTGTATTACCCAGAATATGGTGAGAAATACTGAAAAACGTAGAAAATTCAAAATTCACACTGAAGAACCTGGAATATGGCAAGAAAACCTGAAAAACGTGGAAATGAGAAAATCACACTGTAGGACACTGAATATGATGAAAAAACCTGAAAAATTTGGAAAATGAAAAATTCACACTGAATGACCCAGAATATGGCGAGAAAACCCGAAAAACAAGGAAAATTAAAACCTCACACTGAAGGATCCAGAAAATTTGGAGAAAGCTGAAAGATGTAGAAAAATAAAATACACACTGAAGGACCCCGAATTTGGCTAGAAAACCTGAAAAAGTTTGAAAATGAGAATAATCACACTGTAGGACCCAGAAATACGAAAAAACTTGAAAAACGTGGAAAATGAGAAAATCACACTGCAGGACCCAGAATATGCCGAGAAACCATGAAAAACATGAAAATTAAAAATTCACACTATTGGACCCAGAGTATGGCGAGAAACCCTGAAAAAAGTAGAAAATTAAAAACTCACAGTGAAGGAAATCAAATATGGCGAGAAAACCTGAAAAATGTGGAAAATGAGAAAATCACACTGTAGGACCCTGAATTACAAAAAAACTTGAAAAACGTGGAAAATGAGAAAATCACACTGCAGACCCAAAATATGCCGAGAAACCCTGAAAAACGTGAAAATTAATAATTCACACTGTCGGACCCAGAATATGACAAGTAAGCATGAAAAAAATGGAAAATTAGAAAATCACACTGTATTACCCAGAATATGGCGAGAAATACTGAAAAACGTAGAAAATTCAAAATTTACACTGAAGGACCTGGAATATGGCAAGAAAACCTGAAAAACGTGGAAATGAGAAAATCACGCTGTAGGACCCTGAATATGATGAAAAAACCTGAAAAACGTGGAAAATGAAAAATTCACACTGAATGACCCAAAATATGGCAAGAAAACCCGAAAAACAAGGAAAATTAAAACCTCACACTGAAGGACCCAGAATATGGCGAGAAAACCTGAAAAATGTAGAAAATTAAAAATACACACTGAAGGACCCCGAATTTGGCGAGAAAACCTGAAAAAGTTTGAAAATGAGAAGAATCACAGTGTAGGACACAGAAATACGAAAAAAAAACTTGAAAAACGTGGAAAATAAGAAAATCAAACTGCAGGACCCAGAATATGCCGAGAAACCCTGAAAAACGTGAAATTTAAAAATTCACAGTGAAGGACCCCAAATATGGCAAGAAAACCTGAAAAAGGTGGAAAATGAGAAAATAACTAGTAGGGACCCAGAATATGGCAAGAAAACCTGGATAAAGTGGAAAATTAAAAATACACTGGATAGGACCTACAATATGGCAAAAAGCTTGAAAAAAATTAGAAAATTAAAAATTCACACTGAAGGACCCCGAATATGGCGAAAAAACCTGAAAAGGGTGGAAAATGAGAAAATCACACTGCAGGACCCAGAGTATGCCGAGAAACCCTGAAAAACGTGAAAATGAAAAATTCACACTGTGGGACCCAGTATATGTCAAGAGACCATAAAAAACTGGAAAATTAGAAAATCACACTGTATTACCCAGAATATGGTGAGAAATACTGAAAAACTTGGAAAATTCAAAAATCACACTGAAGGACCTGAAATATGGCAAGGAAACCTGAAAAATGTGGAAATGAGAAAATCACACTGTACGACCATGAATATGTTGAAAAAACCTGAAAAACATGGAAAATGAAAAATTCACACTGAATGACCCAGAATATGGCGAGAAAACCTGAAAAACATGGAAATGAGAAAATCACACTATAGCACCCTGAATATGAAGAAAAAACCTGAAAAATGTGGAAAATTAAAAACAGTGAAGGACCCAGAATATGGCGAGAAAAAATGATAAAAGTAGAAAATTTAAAATTCACACTTAAGGACCCCGAATATGCCGAGAAACCCTGAAAAAGTTTGAAAATGAGAATAATCACACTGTAGGACTCAGAAATACGAAAAAAATACTTGAAAAACGTGGAAAATAAGAAAATCAAACTGCAGGACCCAGAATATGCCGAGAAACCCTGAAAAACGTGAAATTTAAAAATTCACAGTGAAGGACCCCAAATATG